>NC_056741.1:1828028212-1828135712 GCF_019279795.1 Protopterus annectens
TCTGGCACCTGCTAAACTGATACTGGTATGGCAGAACATGAAGCAAACACCTTATCAATTAATGTCCAAATGATGGTGTGAAGGCCAAAACTGACAGAACTGATACTGGGAAGACTGCATCTGATGCCAGTGTGTGATGTCACTAACAAATGCCCCACTAGTATCAACTGAATTTTGAAAGCAGCTCCTTGCACTGGTAACACAGAAACAGACACCCAGTCTACTGACAATAGAGACACACTTTGGGAGACTCCTATTACCCCCTAGATTGAGGAAATAATGCCAGTAGTCCCACAACAGTTCCAAGCTTTAAAACATTTGACAACAGTATCCAAAAGGTTATTCTCAATGGTGAGAACCTCCACCAAATTCCTGAAAGGAGGAAAGATGTAACAAAAGGCCTGGGGGGAGGGTTCAGCAAAGGAATCCTGAATTAAGAACTCTACTATGAGTAGGACATACTCTGTGGGGTACCTTGTCAGAGTTGTGGCATCCCCACTCTGGGCCATTTATCACAGTGCCTGAATCCTCACTACTGGCAATGGAGACGGATGTTCACCTGGAATACAAATGGATACATTTAGAATTTCCAGGTAAAAACATCTCTGCATCAAGAACAATGTCCCTTAAGAGCACACAGGGAAAACACACAGCCCAGGCTCTGGGTTTCTTTCTCAGTCTCTCCCCAGGTCCCAGTAAGGCTCCCCACTGGCACAGCTGTAGAGATAAGTCCTCAGCCAAGTGTCCAAGTCAAGTCCTCCAGCACCCTTCTCTGTGAAACCAGTACTTTGCGTCCCTGCTCCAAGTAGCTGACACATACAGACATTGTGAGATTTGATTTGCACACACAAACAACGCACACACAAACAACGCACACACAAATGCTGGCACGGATTTACCTGCTGTGCCCCCTTCTGCCCAGACTACAAAGTAGTTATCACTATCACCAGACACATCAAAGCCAGCTACCTAAGGCTCTTGCAAGGGTATCCAATTATACTGAGTGAAATTAATATTAATACAAAGGGTAATGTTGACCAAACAGCTAGGCTTCAGGAGTGGCCAAAGTGTCACCAATAGATACAAGTATTCTCAAAGGTTAAAATATTCTCCAAAGGACCAGCCACAATGAAAAGTTTAAATATATTTAATAATAAAAGAACATGCAAATATGAAATATCTATTCACAGTAAACACCAGAGTTTCAATCACAGGAAATATTGAAAGATTCCTGTGTCCCATTGCTGCTGTATTCTGACTACATTTCCCCTCACCCTTTGCCTCCTACATAGACTGCATGTCCCCTCTCCCGTGATCAAATTCCTCTCTGAAGTTACTTAGTCACTCAACAACTGGCGCCATTTTCAAACAGCCTTTTCATGCTTATGAAGGGTATTTCCTCTGCTCCCTGAGTAAGTGTGCATGCCACTAAAGTGTTACATGTAAAGCTGCTATTGTTAGATCATTCTGTACTTTTTATTGTCTGTATACTGCTTTTGTTATACTGGGTTTTACTGGATGCTAACACTGTGCCATGTGGTCTGCCTCTTTCAGTTGTAGTTGTGAGATTCTTTAACATCCAACTGTATCCATAAGGGTTTTGTAACCAGAGTTCCAGTTTTCACAGCCACTGTTTAAAGTATTACCTGTATGTTTTTCTGGGCACTGCTGTAACTGATGCACTGCTTTTCTATGCAAGTATTTCTGGGGCTGATCTCTATCTACTTTGTTAGTTACAGCAAATGTACTGAAGAGAATAGTGTGGTGGCTATAGAGCGCATTTTGTAAAGTGTTTTTACTTGCTATACAGTGTTCTACTTAATGCCTCATGTCTACTTAAGTTGCTTTGCTTGTAGGGCTAATTTTTCTCAAGTTAACGGATATGTACTGTGCTGGTGTGTTTTTTTTTCTTGTATACACTTCCTTAAAGGGCTTACAGTAACCAATGTCTATTGAATGCATTCTGTAAAATGATTTACTGTATATATTGTGTTCTACTTCTGCCTCATTTCTGACACTTCTGCTGTACTAATCTATCTGCCTTCTCTTAGGGGCTCCTGCTTTCCTTTCTCACCCTCCCCATCTCTGTTGCTGCTTCACTCCCTCTTATCCTTTTTATTAACAACCCTGTCTGCTATCTTCCCTGTCTAGTTCTGCTATTTCTATGCTGAGACACTTCCTTAGTGATCATACATCTTCTGTCCTAAATCCCTCCTAATACCCCTGGCCTAACATTTATTTATTTATTTATTTTTCCTCTTGCAGCTGCTGTTTGCATTTTTCCCAGAGAGTACACCCGACTAACCCTGCTTAACTGGATCTCTCACCCCTTTGCAACTTCCTCGTGGCAAGAAATACAAGCGTTCATCTCATCCGCAGGGGACCCATTAGTTTCATTAATCTTCCTGCTGTACTAGGCAAGTTTCTATAGTGAAACACTTTAGTGCTTATTTGTCAAGTGGCACGCTCACTCACTCAAATAGTGTTGGACTCCCTACCCTTTCCCCTGAACTTTATTCCTCCATTCTTCTCTCTTTTTAGCAACTGCTAATATCAAGAGCTGCAAAACTATACAGACCTAATAAAAGCAGCATGTGTTAGGTTGCTATTACATGTGTAAGTTTCTTACCTCTAGGAATTGCTACTCTTAACTGCTCCACTGTCTTCAGGCACACTAACTGATTGTTTCTACTGTGGTCTGGCAAGCTGGCTCAAGGTTTCCAGGGATCATTTCTGTTCACTCAACCTCTATTTCCCTTTTCCTTTACAGCCCGTGTCCCATTGCTAGTGTACTCTAACCCAGCAGTTTAATGCTAAAGACACAGCTAATTTTTTTATACATTTTTCTGTCTAAGCCTTTACTATAATTGTGACGCATTTCGCCAAGAAGGACAGCTGCATAGCCTTCCTTCATTGTTTTTTTTCCATTTCCCAGTATACTATCCATTCCTCTACTCAAAGTAAAAAGGTATTTTATTTAAAAGGCAAAGAATTATGGTTTACTGAAGCAAGTTTAGCAATACAGGGTTACCTTACAGACTTTCAACTAGTGCTGAGTTGTATTAGCCTATTGATTGGTTCCAGCTGATATGTACTACAAATAGTGTTTCTGCCCACTCTGCTCACTACGCTCCTCTCCTTGCCCCCATATCCCACCCACCCTAGCACACCTGCACTTATTCTAGCCAAACTTCCCTCCCATTACAATCACAACCAACCACACCTGCAGCACCAACTCTCACCACACCTCCACCCTACCATCAACCTCCCATCTTGAGTACCATAATCCTACACACTCTACCTATACTCTTTACATGCACCCTTCTTGCACACACTGCATCTTACCAAAGCACCATTATACCCCCCACCAAACAACTTCCACTGCACAACTATAGTCACAACCACTCGTCACACCATCACACTACTCATACACCTCTCACAACAAATACACCCCAATGCACAACCCACTTAAGCTATCACCTCCACCACACAAACAAAAAGCATCCCTAAATGCCTTTCAAACTGTCCCTCAGCCTACTTTATCTATCACCCACTTCACCCAAACAAACAGCTACCCCAAAACTTAAACTAATTTTCTCATTACTAAAACTAACGTCCTCATCCATAACAATACTTACCCTCAGTGCAGACATCCACCCAAAACATGGACCCCACAACTCCTCCACTGATAGTCAGCCTAACAACCTCACCCACCCTCAAATTACATCCTATAGGAAACCAATTGACCTCCTTATCTTAAGTCTATATATCAGAAGTATAACCAATAAAATCCATGCACTCCACGCTACCATAGACTTATACTCCCCTGGTATTGTCATTCTTACAGAAACATGGCTCAAACCTCACATTACCAGTGAGCAAATTCTCCCTTCAGGCTACAATATCCTAAGACAAGAGTGGTTACACAAAAAAAGAGGGTGGTGTAACTGTAATGTATAAACAGAATCTTAATATTCAAATATTCAAATCCTAAACTTATCGGCCCCACTAATTGACAAAGAAAAAATACTCTATACCAACATAAAAGTAAACCAAGACATAACCATTAATATAATAGGATGCTACTTCTCACCTGGCAACAATATCCCTCCACTAGAAAAACCTCCTTATCTGGGAAAGCATCACCTTCCACAAGAAACCATATTATTGGGCGATTTTAATATAGACTAGCTATCCTGTTCCAACCACCATCCAAGCCCACCATCTAAATCTTCATGGGTTTTTCCAACTTATCCAGACACCCACCAGAATAAATAAGAAATCCAACAAGCATTCTACTCTTGACTGGATACTAGTCAGCAAGAGCCCCCAATCATACACAGCTGGCTGCCTACCGGATAGCCTCTGTGATTATACCCCAACTTTCCTACTCAAAAAACAAATATATCAGGCTAAACCCATTACCTATCAGCAAATAAGTAAAGTAAACTTTAAACCTGACTTCACCTCAGCCCTAAAAAACTGCAACTGGACTCCACTAAAATACCTTAACCTTGATGACGCGCTGTCCAACTTTTCAATACCACCTGCCTTAAAAGTACTAAACACCCATGTGCCCACAAGATTTACTAGAGTTAAAGCCCAGTCCTCCCCATGGCTACAAAAAGCCACTAGATCAGAAATGAAAAAAGTACAGTTTTGTACCTACCATAAATGTAGATGTTCGAAGATCCACATTGCTGCAGTCCTTACACTTGGGTAGTCCGCTGTCCTCTGTCGGCCCGAATATCAAAGTATAAGGCTGACGTCGGTCAAGGCGCATTAGACTGACATCAGGATGTCAGGGTACAAATGCGCATGACCGACGTCATATCCTCAGTCTTTTCTTGCCCCAGATGTCAGAAGACCCTAACAAGAAAGGTCAAAACCCAAAGACAACAAACAACCAACCAACCACCCTAGCACTAATAATATGTACAATATATACAACATACACAATATTTACAATCCAACCCACACAACCTCTAACTACAGAGGGAAGGAGGGAGGGTAAATTGGACTGCAGCAATGTGGATCTTGAACATCTACATTTATGGTAGGTACAAAACTGTACTATGTTCTTCATCTCACATTGCTGCAGTCCTTACACTTGGGTAGAATCCCAAAGCAGAGGTAAGGGAGGATGGCACAACTATAAAGAAGCAGGAGCTGCCAAAATGCCCTGTAAAATAGCAGTGGCAAAACCAGCCCTAGATTTAGAGTAAAGTGGAAGGTGATAATGCTTAGAGGAAGTATGCACTGAACTCCAAGTAGCTGCCTCCAAGATATCTTTAGTTGCCACCCCCCTTAAAAAGCTGTTGAAGTGGCAGTAGCCCTAGTGGAATGAGGCCTAATCCCAGCTGGAACCTCCTTGCCATGATGGGAATAACAGAAAGCAATGCAAAACCCAATCCACTTAGAAATAGTTTGTTTTGACACAGGCTTGCCCTGAGAACTCAAAGCAAAATAAACAAATAATTGCTGAGACTGCCTGAACCCTTTAGTTCTGCTCAAATAATATCGCAACTGCCTGTGTATAAAGTGTGCAAAATCTTTTCCCCTTTATTTTGGGGGTTTGCATAAAAGGTAGGCAAATGAATAGTTTGGTTTAAAGCCACACTAGAAACCACTTTAGGCATAAAGGAAGGATTAGTACGCAAAGATACCCTATCCTTATGGAAAATTAAGAAAGGCTCAACTGCCATAAGGGCCTGTAATTCAGAAACCCTTCTCGCAGAGGTAATGGCTAACAAAAAAGCAGTCTTCCATGATAAATATTTCAACTCAGCAGTAGCTGCAGGCTCAAAAGGTTGTAGAGTGAGTTTCTCCAACACAAAATTGAGATCCCAAGCAGGAGTAGGAGCTCTCCGTGGGGGTCTTATATTCTTTGCCCCTCTAAGGAACTGCTTAAACAAAGGATGAGAAAACAATGGTGGGTCACAATCATAGTGAGCAGAAATTGCTGCAGCATGAATCTTAATAGAAGAGAAGGACAAACCTTTGTCCAGTAACTCAGTAAGATATTGAAGAGCCACACTTAAATTAGGCTTAGAAACATCAAATGCTTTTGCTGCACTCCAAAATAAAAATCTCTTCCATTTATCTGCGTACACTTTCCTTGTACTAGGCCTTCTGGCCTCCAAAATAACATTCAAAACTTGCTGTGGAAGCTGAAACCCTCCAGGGTTTAAAACAGAATATGCCAGGCTGTCAGGTGAAGAGAGTGAAGTTTGATATTGAGTAAATGACTGTTCTCCTGAGACAGCAGGTGTGGAATCAAGGTAAAGGCCATGGAGGCTCCTGCCAGACTTCTCAGTAGTGGGTACCAATGCTGTCGAGGCCAATCTGGAGCTATTAAAATCATCCTTGGCTTGTCCTGTCTGACCTTCAGAAGTACCTTTGGGAGGAGAGGCAGAGGTGGAAAGGCATACACATGAAGATTGCTCCAATTGAATGAAAGAGCATCCACTTTCCAAGCTGTGGGATGAAAACTTTTTGTGCAAAACTTTGGCAGCTGGTAGTTTAGTGGAGAAGCGAACAGATCTATGTCTGGAGTTCCCCAAGACACTGTCAATTTCTGAAACACATGAGGATCCAATTTCCACTCGTGGGGATCCATAATTTGTCTGCTCAACACATCTGCTAAGGAGTTCTGTGCACCCGGCAGAAACCTTGCCTGAAGATTTAGCTTTAAACTGAGAGCAGTCTCCCACAAAATCATTGCTTGTCTGCACAGAGGATAAGAATGTGTTCCCTTGCTTGGTGATGTACCACATGACAGTTGTGTTGTCTGTTAGAATCAACACCTGCCCTGGAAGAAGTAAATCCTTGAAAGCTATTAATGCAAATTGGACTGCTAACATCTCCTTCAGGTTGATATGTAGATGTAGAAGTCTGGCAGGCCACGTGTCTTGTATCCTCTTTCCATTTAGATGAGCTCCCAAGCTTTCTCTGAGGCATCTGTCGTTAGAATCTGACTCGCCTCTGGCCGGGTCACAGAGAGTCCCTTGTTTAGGTGACATTCCTGAGCCCACCACAAAAATTCCTTTTGAATGCAAGGTATTATCTGAATGACAGTGTCCATATCTTGGCAGTGCTGTGTCCACACATTTTTGAGATACCATTGTAGCTTCCTCATATGCAGTTTGGCATTGGGAAGCACCAGAATACAAGATGCCATGAACCCCAAGGCTTGAAGGACTGTCCTTGCAGTCAGCCTGGACTGATGAGACAATTGATGGAAGTAAAGAGAAAGAATCTTTTGTTTGCCCGGGGTCAAAAAGGCCATCTGGGATGCTGTATTCAGTCTCACACCCAGAAAGCACATGTCCTGAGAGGGTACTAGACTGGACTTTATTTCGTTCACAGAATACCCCAGGCATCTTAGCACTGCTATCACATAATGTAGATGATGAAGAAGTTCGTCCTTTCCTTGAGCCAGAATCAGGCAATCATCCAAATAAGGATAGATCTGTATTCCTCTTAGCCTGAAGAAAGCTATCACTGGAGCCAGAACCTTCGTGAACACTCTGGGCACAGTAGATAAGCCAAAGGGCAATGCAGAGAACTGATAATGAGAAGTCCCAGCCCGAAAACGTAGATACTTCCTGCAACTTAGCCTGATAGGAACATGAAGGTAAGCCTCCTTGAGATCCAGAGTCACCATCCAGTGATCTTTGCCCAGCAGAGGTAAAAGCTGTTGTAATGTCAACATTTTGAACTTGGGAATGTCCAGATAAGTGTTGAGGATAGATAAATCCAAAATTGGCCTCCACGTGTTCCCCTTCTTTGGTACTAGGAACAGGCGAGAATAAAATCCTAGGCCCACTTCTGCCAGAGGGACCGGTTGTATGGCTCCTATTTGGAGCAGCAGAGAAATCTGTTTGTGAGCCTCTATTCTTTGCTGAGGAGGAACGTCTGGCATGCCTTTGAAAGGAGGCAAGGTATGGAAATAAAACCTGTAACCTTGGTGTATGATATCCAATACCCATCTGTCTTGGGTAATTAAACTCCAATTTTCCTTGAAAAGTGCCAACCTTCCTCCCAAAGGTGCTGCCAGACGAGAAGGCTCTGGCAGCTGAAAAGGTAGGTCATTGGGTCTGTTTACGAAAGGACTGACCCCTGCCCTCACCAAGACTGTGCAGGTGAACTCCCTGTTCTAGGCCTGAAAGATCCCTGAGCTCTGCCCCTACCACGTCTAGACCTACCCCTAGACTGGGAATCATAAGAAGGATAAGTCCACCCCTTGGTAGGCCAATTTCTGCTAAACTTCGGAGGCTGAACCTGCAAAAAATCTTTAACAGTCTGCATAGACTTAGCCTTGTCTTCCATTTTCTTTAAGACTGCCTCAACAGGAGAACCAAACAACACATCAGATTGTAAAGGAGCATCTAAAATCCTTGTCTTAACATGGTCAGATAAATTCTGATCCCTTAGCCAGGCGTGCCTGCGAAGAACTGACCCAGTGGCAGCCATCCTAGACGAGGCCTGTACAGCATCAAAACCACATTGCAAAGAATGCTTACCCACTTGTTCAGAGACATGCACCAAATATTGTAACTCTTTACACTCAATACCTTCCGCCAGAGCATCTACCTTAGACTTCAATTGAGACAGTAGATAGTTTTGGTATTTCAACATGGGAAACTGGCAATTCAGAGCCCTCATAGCTAGGGTGGAAGAAGTATAGACTTTCTTTCCCCATCTATCCAAAGCCCTGGCCTCTTTATCTGGAGGAACCGGATTTTTAACAACAGAAGCCTTAACACCCTTAGGGCCCCTGACTAACAGTTTCTGGGTCCGCCCTAGGACTCTTAAAAAGATACTTATGAGCTTCAGGCACCCTATACTACCTATCCGGCTTAACAGGAGCAGGAGGCAAAGAATCAGGATTAAGAGAAGCCTCTGCAAACACATCCTCCACAACATCCAGAACAGGAGGTATAGCCAAAGGCCTATGCTGGGGTAAAACAAAATTCCCTAAGCCTTTTCCTGGAATCAGAGAAGTCCTGACCTTCCCACTTAAAATGCTCCCTCATGGAATGAAGAGTCTCTGAAAAAGAAAAATCCTCAGGAGGAGAAGCAGGAGGAGTAGAATCATCCACATCAGAATCAGAATAAGGAGAATACTCCTGCAAGTCTTCAGTCAAGACTCTGAAACATCTGAAGCCCGCTCAAAACTCCCCAACTCAGGTTCCACCCTAGGCCTCTTATCAGGAAGGGGCAAAGAACCTCTAATCAAGGTAATCAAATCTTCTGCCATTTTAAGCATATGCTTCTTGGGCACAGATCCTGAAGAACTAGGAGTGACACCAACTGAAGCTAAACCTGGCCTGCCTCTGGGAGAAGCCTTGGAAACAGAAGGAGAAGGCCTAACCACCCTAGGAAGGGAGGGGAGTACAGTAACCTGAGAAGCCCCTTCAGCCTGACCTGCCTCCTGAGAGGCCACATCCTGCAATAACAAGGTTTCCCCCTGGGACTCCAGAGAAACCTCCGGTGGAACCACCGGCTCCACCGACACCTCTAAAGAACCGGCGTCCGCACGGACGACTCCTAACCTGGGCTTAGCTGCCTTATCCTTGCGCTTCTTGAAGAAGCGGACGCCAGAGCATCCGACGGCATATTATAATTGCACCGCTCAAGACTAACCTGGCACAATCTAACCTTCTCTTAATAGTGCGCTTATTGAATCTAGCACAAAAGCGACACCCAACAACGTCGTGCTCAGGCCCTAAACAAGGAATACACAAAATATGATAATCTCTATGCGGTATCTGTTTCCCACAAGAAATACAGTTATTCACTTTTTCTGACATCCGGTAAACCACTGAGGCAAGAAAAAACTAAAATATTCCCCAACGGGGTACTTAGCCAACTTTGACTGTCTGAAACTCCGAATTCGAAAAATTTCAGAACGCCGAACGGCACTTGCAACGCTGCTTCTGCATCGGACCATGCGGCAAAAAAGACTGGGGATATGACGTCGGTCATGCGCATTTGTACCCTGACGTCCTGATGTCAGTCTAATGCGCCTTGACCGACGTCAGCCTTATACTTTGATATTTGGGCCGACCGAGGACAGCGGACTACCCAAGTGTAAGGACTGCAGCAATGTGAGATGAAGAACATCCGAGACAGAGCCTAGAATCACTGGTGCAAGACAAAAAAAACCTCTGATACAGACATTCTGTGAATTACATAACAAAATCAAAAATTAATAAAACGGGACAAAATCCTATATTACCAGTTTGCCCTGAACTCCACCCAAAACAATGCTAAACAATTCTGGTCAACCATCAAATCCATCCTCCACCCAGAAAAAGTAGGAACCCCTCCACCAAACAAAACAAACTCCTCTGAAAACATTGCCACCTCTTTCAACACTCACTTCACACAAACCGTTCTATCACTAGCAAAACAACACAACCCCTCTCCCCTACCCACTCCAACTACACCTAGTAACCTGCCCACTGCATTTGCTTTCTCTCCTATCCCTACCTCCAACATAAAAAAAACTCTTATCGAAACTAAAGCCCACAAAACTAGCAGCGGACAACCTCCCAGCTGAGTACCTTAAAATTGCAGCTGAAGCCCTAGCCTACCCACTTGTAATCCTGATTAACCGATCTTTATCTAAAAGCTATGTCCCGTCACAATGGAAAATATCCCACATTATCCCCCTCCACAAAGGTGGGTCCTCCACAGAATTCACCAACTACCGGCCCAGAGAATTCTGTCTTTGTTTGTTTGCGTCTTTCGGCTTTTCCCGGTTAGGAGTCGCCACAGCGGAACTCCGGTCCGCTAATGATTTGCAGTAGATTTTTACTTGCTGACTTGCCAGGCCTAACGCACAACCTCCAACGAAGGAATGCCCATTCACGCATGTCGCCACACAGAAGACGCTCTGAGAATCGAACGGGCAACGGCTAACTGTGAGGTGACAACGCTACCACAGCACCACCACCGCAGTATATCAAAAATACTTGAGAGATGCATTTACTCTCAAGTTCTAAACTACCTCCTTACTAACAACCTCCTAACACACAACATGGTTTCCGACAATACCACAGCACAACCACTGCCTTACTTGCTTTCACTAATACAATCATTCAACATACAAATAATGGTTATTTCGCCTCTGCAACTTTCCTAGACCTATCTAAAGCATTCAACATGGTCTCTCATAAATAACTCATCACGGTCCTCAATACTCTTTCCTTCTCTCAATCTGTCACAAACTGGCTCCAGAGCTACCCGACTCACCACCATCAATCCGTTGTTTGGCATAATGATATATCCCCTCAACTCCCTGTCTCAATAGGTGTTCCCCAAGGATCCATCCTTGGACACTTACTCTTCTCCATATTCACTAACAATCTAGCCTCTGCTATCAAACAGGCCTCTCTCACACAGTACGCAGATGATTCCATCATCATCTGCTCAGCCCACTCCCTACCTGAACTTCAAAAGACAACACAGGAAGCCTTTTCCTCAGTTGAAACTTGGCTTTCAGATGCACAATTAATACTTAACCCAAACAAAACAAAAGTCCTCTTTTTCCAACCCACCAAACACAATCTAAACACCCACCAATTTAATATTAAAGCCAATGACACCATTATCCCCAGATAGACCACACCAAACTACTTGGATTAAGATTTCTGTAGCAAATGGCCACCTTATATCCACCCTACTCTACGTCTCTCCAATATTTACCAACCTAAGGCAACGTGAGTTCGGTAAACTCGAAGCTTGCTACAACAAAATAGCAAGGTTTGCCACTGGCGCAAACTACCATAGCCACCACTGCACCTCAGTTACTGAACTAGGCTGGCTAGAACTCCCTCACCACCTTCAAATGGTACCAACTCTCACTTGCTCACAAACTACTAAATCATCCTCTAAATGTCCCCTCCCTCCAAATTCTACTCCAACCCTATCATACCACCAGACCACTATACTCCAGCAACAAAAATCAATTACAGGAAACTAGAACCAGGAACTCTGCTGGAGAAGCTCTCTTCTCCTACTCCATAGCAAAATTATGGAATACCCTTCCTCACACTATAACTTCTGTGTCATCAAGCACTAACTTCAAAGCTGCTCTAAAATCTCATCTAAAAGAGCACTGGGCATGCCCCTGTAACAAATCTCTCTAACATCTCTACCCCAACCTCTCTAATCCCATTCTTCCACCCCTCTAACTACCTCAGATTGCAGCCAAATACATTGCTTGTAAACCTATATCTCAGCTGTAATCTTAGCCACTATTATTCAAGGTTAACAGCTGCTAGCTCAGCTATTAAAATGCTTGCTTGTCTTTATGGCACCAATGATATAAGTGTTGTATCATTTAACTAAATACTTAATTTAATTTTAAACTGTTTACTATTATTGTTAAACAAACCTACCTATACTTCTTGTAACCTGTAATTAATTGTTGTTTTTACTGTGGAACTTTTCTCCCCGGCCTCCACTGAAAAAGGACCTGTGTCCAGTCGGATTTTCCCGGTCAACAAATGTAAATAAATAAATAAAACAATACTTAATTACTCTAACTATATCTTCTTGACCGATCTAGAGAATTACTGTTACTGCTTACTTAACAGAGCAAGGCAAGATGAAGTAGGTGAGGTCAGGTACCAAGAAACAGACTGCCCCAAGACTTTAGTCTCTGCTAATATTAAAACATTATTTCTGTGCAGAATGACATCAAATACATCTGGTCATCTGACTTCTGGTTCCCATGCAACCCTCTACTGCTAGAAACTGCCAGAATTTAGCACCTACATGTCAATAATACTCACACAAGAGCTTTGCTCAGATCTGGTGCAGCTCATAGAAGTCATAAAACAATTACAAACTTCTTTTCCTCCTAGAGATACTAACAAACCTAATAAACCAAAACGTACAGATGTGTACACTTACCATAAAAGTAGATGTTGGAGTGTATTCACTGTTGCAGTCATCACATTTGGGTTATCTGCCTGAAGGTAGCCCTCAGCCACCCTGAATACCAGAGTCTTCAGATTTCTGCATCGGATGCTGTCACGTCTTCCTTGACATCAGGTCGTCAGGGGTATAAATCATGCAGCCGACGCCATTACATCAGTGTTTCTTGCCCCAGATATCAGGTGCCCCTACAATAGGAAGGAATTACATGGTACGGTAAACCCCCATCAAAAAGCAAATACACAAAAAATAAATATAACAACAAAAAGGAAAGGTAGAGCCAAGAGAAGTCAGGGGGCTGGAGGGAGGGTAACAATGACTGCAACAGTGAATACACTTGAACATCTACATTTATGATGTGTTCACAACTGTACTATGTTCTTTGTGTTTCACTGTTGCAGTCTTCACATTTGGGTTGATTCCCAAAGCTAAGGAAGGGAGGAGGAAGTTAAAGAGCATTAGGACCCACTATTAAGCCCTGCAAGACTGCAGTAGCAAATCCAGCTCTGGATTTAGAAAAAGATAGGCAAGTGGTAATGCTTGGTGAAGGTATGTAGAGAGCTCCAGGTAGCAGTTTCTATGATATCCCTGGTAGGGACTCCTCTGAGAAATACCACAGAGACAGATGCATCCCTGGTGGAATGTGAACTTATCCCCGGTGGGGTAGGTTTTCCATGGTGCTTGTAGCAGAAATGAATGCAACAGGCTATCCATTTGGAAATGTTTTGCTTTGAAATGGCCTTCCCCTCTGCTCCTGCAGCAAAGCTAACTAGCAGCTGTTCAGATTTTGATAGGCTTAGTCCTGTCCAAACAGAATCTAAGTTAGTCTGTGCACGTTCAGAGAGTGCAGTATTTGTTCCCCTTTGTTTTGTAGATTAGGGAAATAAAGTAGGCAAATGAATGGACTGATTGAGGGCCACAGTAGACACCACCTTGGGCATAAAGGAAGGATTAGTCCTGAGGGAAACCCTGTCCACATGGAAGATAATGAAATGTTCCACTGCCATGAGGGCCTGTAATTCAGACACTCTTCTTGCTGAGGTGATGGCTAGAAGGAAGGCCGTTTTCCAAGAAAGGAATTTCAACTCTGCTGTAGCAGCTGGCTCAAAGGGGGGGGGGGGGGGAGTGAGCCTTTCCAATACAAAGTTAAGGTCCCACGCTGGAGTGGGGGCTCTCCTGGGGGTCTTAAATTTTTGGCCGCTCTAAGGAATTGCTTTAGCAAGGGGTGAGAGAAGAGGGGTGGCTCAGTATTATAATGTGCTGAAATGGCAGAGGCATGAATTTTTGACGAGAAGGATATGCCCTTGTGGAGCATTTCTGTTAAGTACTGTAGAATATGAGGTAAGCTGGGCACCGTTGTGCCTATCCCCTGAGCCTGGCTGCAAGAACAGTATCTTTTCCACTTTTCAGCATAGAATTTTCTAGTACTAGGCCTCCTTGCCTCTAGAATGACATCCAGTACCTGCATACTGAGGGATGCTAGAGGAGAGCTCAAGGAATTAGCCAAGCTGCAAGGTTCAGGGTTTGAAGCCGAGGGTGCAGAATCTGGCCCGCCTGCTGGGACAGCAGGGAAGGGGTCTGAGGCAGGTGCCATGGTTGTAGCAGTGTCATACTGCGCAAGAGAGGGTACACCTGTGCTGGTGTGGCCAGTCTGGTGCAATCAGTATTGTCCTTGGCTTGTCCTGTTTGATCTTTGGTAGAACCTTCGAGAGGAGAGGCAGAGGGGGAAAGGCATAAACCGAGAGGCTTTCCCAGGTAAAGGACAGGCATCCACTTTCCAAACTTGACTGTGGGGAGTTCTTGTGCAGAATTTGTTCAAGTGGCAGTTCTTACGGGAGGCAAACATGTCTACCTCTGGAGTCCATCATTTGTTCCTCAAGAGGTTGAATATTGTGGGTTCTAGTTTCCATTCGTGTGGGTCCATGAGATTTCTGCTCAAGTCATCTGCCAGTGAATTTAGTTTGCCTGGCAGGAATTGTGCTTGTAGGTGTACTTGGTAGCTCAAGGCGGTGGCCCACAGAGCCATGGCTAGTCTGCAGAGAGGGTACGAATGGGTTACCCCCTGCTTGTTAATGTACCACATAACTGTAGTGTTGTCTGTCTTTACCAATAGTTGTCCTGGAAGACTACGGTCTTTGAAGGCTGTCAGAACATTCTGTACAGCTAACATTTCTTTTTGATTGATATGCACGTTCATCTGTCTCAGGTTTCATTTGCCCTGAATACACTGTCCTCTGCCATGTGAGCCCCCCATGCATAGTCTGATGCGTCTGTTAGGGTTTGGGCGGCAGGGGGTAGAGTGAAAGGGAGTCCCTTGTTGTGGTAGCAGGCCTCTGTCCAGAGGAACTCAGTCTTTATACAAGGAATGATAAAAATCATTGTTTCCAGGTCCTGAGAATGTTGACACCATAGGCTTTTTAGGTACCATTGGAGATTCCTCATATCCAGTCTTGCATATGGAATTAGTAGAATGCAAGAGGCCATGAACCCCAGAGCTTGCAGTATTTTCCTTGCAGATAGTTGTGGTTTTGTAGCCAATAATTTGAAGTAGGTTGTCTTTTAAAAAAAAATACAGTATTTAATTTGATTTAAACTGTGTTGAAGGAATATTAACTGAACTGGCAGTTTTAACTCTGCTCTTCAGTAACTTGAACTGAAGTTAGCGTTTGCTGAATTTTGTTATTTGCTAGTAATTACAGGTGTGGGGGTAGCCACATTCTTTGATTTCCTGTCCTTGCCTATTTAAGTGGTACAGTGTGAAATATTTTCTGCTTAAAAGCCTCAGCTTTGGCCGGCTAAGAACTTGGTTATATTCAACTGGACGTATAAGAGAATTTAAGTACCTTTATCTGCACTTTTTTAAAAAAAAATACAATATTTAATTTGATTTAAACTGTGTTGAAGGAATATTAACTGAACTGGCAGTTTTAACTCTGCTCTTCAGTAACTTGAACAGAAGTTAGTGTTTGCTGAATTTTGTTATTTGCTAGTAATTACAGGTGTGGGGGTAGCCACATTCGTTGATTTCCTGTCCTTGCCTATTTAAGTGATACAGTGTGAAATATTTTCTGCTTAAAAACCTCAGCTTTGGCCGGCTAAGAACTTGGTTATATTCAACTGGACGTATAAGAGAATTTAAGTACCTTTATCTGCACTTTTTTTTTTTTAAATACAGCATTTAATTTGATTTAAACTGCGTTGTAGGAATATTAACTGAACTGGCAGCTTTAACTCTGCTCTTCAGTTATTCCCACTGACCCTCCCTGTTTTTGTTTTGGTGTTAATCTTAGTGGCCTTGAAACTGCCTGCCCCTCAGCCTGCCTCTGGGCCCATCTCATTTGCTCACTCAACTGAGTGCAGTGAGATCATATTCCGATTTCAGGCACTCCTACTGTGTACAAAGAGAGCATCTGTGAAACAGACAAAAAAAAATTAAGCTTATTTCCTGCCTTTCCTGTTAAGTGGTATAGACTATTGTAGGCTTCTGAGCCCCCAAGCCCTTCTGTGTTTGAGGGAAGCCTTCTAGCTTGTTTTTTTTCTTATAACTAGCCAGTTTTCTAGTTTCAGCACTCAAATCTGTTTCTTTGATCTCAGCACTTGTTCAGACTAAAAAAAAAAAAAAAAATTTCATCTGCTTTTACTGTACTTGTGTTTCTACCTACTTCATTTTACTTTTGCATCATCTTAAAAATACTCAATTGTATTTATTACTGCTTGGTGTAACTCATTCTAAGCCTTTTGGTTTAAACACTTGGGCTTCGGACCAGTTGTTTTGCACTGAGAGGGTTTGTGGTCTGCACTGTAGTGGCAGAACAGGTAGCTTACATCCTTCTAGGTTGGGAACTGCTGATTGAGGGCTCAGTGTCCGTTATTCTAAAAGTGTATTAATTCTGGTTTAAGCACTTGGGCTTTCAGGCCAGTTATTTTACATTAAGAGGGTTCGTGGTCCAGCTGGTGAATCTGGGAATCTTGAGGCAATGTTATAACTGCCTCATGTACACAGACAACCCTCTCCTCCTCCCACATAACACAAATACTTGCGAGAGATGCAGCTATTTAGCCAAAATGGAGGCTGAGCTCTCTCAACTCAAGACTGGCAAGACCAGACAGGAGGAGAAGGCAACTACACACACCACAAAACCAGCCTCACATAATGCTACCACACCACTGAATCAAACACAAACACACAAAGACATACTTGGAGGCTCTGAGTAAAAATTTACCTAAACAGCAGAGGCCTCCAAAGCAGACACCCAAACAACTGCTACCTCAAAACACCCCACAAGCAACACATAAACCACAAAATCAGTGTGCAAAGCAGTCACAGCCCTTAAGGCCAAATACAACACCAAACATACTTGTCATATGTGACTCCATAGTCAGACACACTGACGTCCCACTCACCAGGCTGAACAAGGAGAGGGTCACAGTAAGCTGCCTATCGGGCACTAGAATCCGCCACATAACACAAGCACTCGGGTCACTCCACGGCAAGTACAAATATGACACAGTCATTGTCCATGCTGGTGTGAATGACCTGAGACGTACCTCCCTGGACTACATGAAAAGAGACAGAGGAGCTCTCTGATTATGTAGCCCAGGCAGGTATGACCCTGACCCTGAGCTGTATCCTTCCTTCACCAAGAATGATGCCACAATATAGAGACAAGATGATCAGCTTTAACAATTGGCTTAATGTCTGGTGTCATTCAAAGGGGATCCAGTGTCTGTCTGCCTGGGATGACATGCTTGACAAGCCACGCTGCTTCAAGGGACGGCTTTCACCTGTCACCCTGGGATTCGGATATTGGCTAAGGCTCTTGCCACCCCATAGTGCCTTTTTAGGCAAGGCTCAAATTCTAAACCTACCACCCTAGAAAACAAAAATGGGAAGAAACTGAGTGTAATGCTGCTCAATGCCAGAAGTCTAAATCTCAAAATGCACGCACTGAGGCCCTTCTCAGTTTGGAGAACATTGATGTCTGTGCTGTAACTGAAACCTGGTTCAAGGCTCCTGAGAGCACGCCCGCACTATTAGGTTTTACCTCATCTCATGCGTTCCGCCCCAAAACCCGGACCACACCACAAAAGGAGGTGTATCCATATTCATAAAGGATACCCACACCTCCAGGTTGGTGGCAACGCACGAAGCTTCGGAAACCATCCAGGTGCAACTAACCATAGGCAAAACTGCTCTACAAATTGTAGCATGCTACAGGCCACCCTCTCAAACTCAGTAACCCCACACAGCCTTCCTGAAGACACTGGAGGGTATAAATGTATCTCCAAACACCATCATATTGGGTGACTTCAACTACCCGAATATAGACTGAGAACATTACTCAAGCCCTAACTTTCTAGCCCAATGGTTCCTGGAATTCATAAATTCAAATGCCATGGAACAGCTAGTCACTGTTCCCACGAGAGGAGAAAATATACTAGATCTCATTATCACAAACATGGGGACAAAATGCTCCACACCGGAAGTATATCCCTCATTGATGAGATCTGATCATAAACTAATCTCACTGGAAATCCACATCCCGCCCCCACCCCAAACAAAAAAGACCACAGTGAAGAACTTCTCTAAAGCAAACTTCACACTACTCAAGACTGGTGTGGTATCCTTCAAGGCCCATGAGCCAGTGGAAACCACAACCCAAGCTGCGGAAGCCCTTACAAATGCCTTCTATGAACACCTCCAGGACCGCATGGATCAGGCAATCCCAAATAAAACCAAGACTCTTTCCACAAAGGGCAAACGTCCAGTCTGGTGGACCCCAGCCATTAAACTTTACAATAAGAGGAGAAAGCTATTACATGATAGAACAAAATCCATAAAAGGGAAGTCACCCCTGATCATTATTAGTAAAAAAATACGAGCACTCATAAAATCAACTAAGGCCAATTTTGAGAGAGAAATTGCCATGGATTCAAAGGACAATCATAAGGCCTTTTCAGCTATGTTAGGAACCTGGGTGGAAACTCCCAGATATGCTCAGAATTAGTCCAAAATGATACAAAAATCACTGAACCCACAGACATTGCCAACATACTGGCAGACAGGTTCAGTGCAAACTTCACCCCCCCCCCCACAAAGGAGAGATAACTATCCCAGCGGAGTGTAGCCTCCCAGACATCTCAAATGCGCAGGTGAAAGCTGCTCTCTAAAGCTAAAACACAGCATTAATGGGACCGGATGGTGTCCCCGGCTGTGTGCTACACGAGCTAAATGAGGAATTAAACCCACACATAAGGCAGCTGTTTAATCTCAGCCTTACCACAGGATACATGCCCAAGGAGTGGCGTACGGCAACTGTGGTCCCACTCCACAAAGGTGGTGCCTCTACGGACCCTGGTAATTACCGCCCCATAAGCTTAACAAGTCTAGTCTGCAAAGCTATGGAGAGAATCATAATGGAGCTCATAAACAAAGATATAGGGGACTTACAGACATTGGACCCGACCCAGTTTGGCTTCGTCAAGGGCAGATCATGCCTTTTGAACTTGGTCGACTTCTTCGAAACAGTCACCAAGGCCATTGATGAGGGAAAGGCAGTCCATACAGCCTACCTTGACCTTGCAAAGGCTTTCGACACAATACCCCACTCAGGTATCGTAGAAAAACTTACCAGCTTAAATGTAAACCCATATGTCACAAGATGGGTTGCAAACTGGCTTAAGGACAGAACCCACAGGGTTAGAGTTGCTGGCGCTATGTCAGACTCCAAGCCGGTCACAAGTGGTGTCCCACAGGGCTCGGTCCTTGGCCCCCTATTGTTCGGCATCTACTTCTCAGAAGTACAGGCCAACATGGGAGGACTTTGGCTGACAAAGTTTGCAGACGACTGCAAACTGGGCGCCATAGTGGAAAGTGCATCGGACACGGATATCCTTCAGAAGGGACTCACGGAAACAGATAGCTGGTGCCACAGCCATGGCCTGAAATTAAACGCCAAAAAATGTATAGTCATACCCTTTGGGAAAAACAAGGTAACCCCAAGCTACCATATAGGTGGCAATCCACTAAGCACAGAAGATGTTATCAGGGACCTGGGGACCCAGGTTGACAGTGGCCTTTCTTTTGACACTCACGTTGCTAAAGTGGTTAGAAAGACCTTCTACATTGCCCACCTGATCATGAAGGGATTCACACCCAGATCTAGTGAGGTCATAGTTCCCCTGTAGTCTTCACTTATCAGACCAATGATAGAGTACAATGCCCCATTCGGGATGTATCTCACCCGACATCTGCAGCAATTGGAGAGACACCAAAAGGATAAAGGGACTCCAAAATCTGTCATATGCTGCCAGATTGAAGAAACTCCAGCTCTATTCAGTCGCATACCGTCTGCTCAGAGGTGACATGTGCCTGACATACAAGGCCATGTCCAACCCGGAATTAATGGACATGCTCCACCTCAAAAAATCCAAATCCACCAAAACCACTAGAGCAAGCGACTTAAACCTTAGCATGGATATAAATAGGATGTGCTGGAGGGATAGATTTATCACTCAGAGACTCCCTATGCTGTGGAATAAAATCCCGGTCCATGTGAGGCAGAGCACCTCGCTGGCTCTGTTCAAGAGAAATCTTGACCTGTGGATGGGAGATCGTAGGTTTACCTGAATCATCTCTGTGTCACTGCTGGACAGAGGCACAACAAACTAATGGGCACAGTATTTTTTCATACAAGGGGTGGCGTAAGCCACAAAACTTTGGGCTAGGCTTATAAATGCCTTAGGGCAGATAGCCTAGTATAAACCTATGAACCTAAATAAACTTGTTTCTCCGGAGTAAGGAATGCCATCTGGGAAGTTGTGTTCAAGTTTGCTGCCAGGAATACAATCTGTTGGCAGGGTACTAGGTGAGACTTCTTTTCGTTGATGGTGTATCCCAGTTAATGGTGTATCCCAGTTAGGTTAGAAGTTTCTTTATGAATACCAGGTATTGTAATGTCAAGTCCTGGCTTTCTGTCTGAATCACACAATCTTCCAAGTATGGGTAAATTTGAATATTTCCCTGCCTGCAAAATGCAATGGCAGGAGCTAGACACTTTGTGAACACCCTGGTCGCAATAGATAAGACAAAGGGAAGTGCAGATAACTGAAAGTGCATGGAGCCCACCCTGAAACGTAGGTATTGTCTGCAGAATCCTCTTATTGGGATGTGCAGGTAAGCTTCCTTTAAGTCTAGGGTTGCCAGTCAGGCATCCTTGGCTAGCATAGGAAGAAGCTGTTGAAGAGATAGCATTTTGAATTTTGGAACCACCAGAAAGGTGTTGAGAATGGAGAGGTCCAGGATAGGATGCTACGAGTTGTCTTTTCTGGGTACCACAAAAAGTCTTGAAAAAAACATTGTCCCCTTTGTTCTGCTGGGACAGGTTGAATAGCTCCGATACTGAGAAAAGAGAGAACCTGCTGTTGGACCTCTGCCCATTGATTTGGGGGTAGGGTCTGCCCAACCATATGGGGTTGGTAGTGTGTGGAAGTGGAATCTGTATCATTGAGAAACTATGTTCAAAACCCATTTGTCCTGGGTAATGAGTTCCCAGTTTTTTGCATGCAGGGCGAGTTTTCCTCCTAAGGGAGCAGGTAGTAGAGCAGGGCTTGGAAGGTTAAGTCATTGTGCCATTTGTCCGTAGGGGGGTGGCTTACTACTCCCTGCTTTGGAAGTGGGAGCCTCTCACTGCTTAGATCTGTGCGTAGTCTGAGACTGTAGCCTAGGTGGTCTGCTGTTCCTGGGTTTGGACTGGGAAGGACTAGAAAGGACCAGTTCTTTGAAGGCCAATGCCTACTGAATCTGGGAGGCAGTTCTTGTAGGAAATCTTTAACAGTTTGCATTGATTTAGCTTTTTCCTCCATCCTTTTGAGGACAACTTCTGATTTGTTGCCAAAAAGGTGGTCTTGGTTTAAGGGAGCATCCAGTAATTTAGCTTTAACATGATCTGGTAAGTTTTGCTCTTTAAGCCAAGCATGCCTTCTAAGTACAGACCCAGTGACAGTAGCCCTGCAAGATGCTTCTAAAGCGTCAAAACCACATTGCAAAGTAGGTTTACCAACTTGTTCTGCAGAATGCATTAAATCTCGCAATTCTTTGCGTTCAGCACAGTCAGGAATCAACATAATTTTCTGTCCAAGTAGTACCATAATATGCTGCTGATATTTTAACATATGAAACTGGCAATTTAAATCCCTAATGGCTAAAGTAGCAGACGTGTATACCTTCTTACCCCATCTGTCCAAGGCTCTAGAATCTCTATCAGAAGGGGTAGGATTTTTGGCAGCAGTAGCCTTAATGCCTTTTGGTCCTTGGGAAATGGTCTCTGGATCCGCAGAAGGGTTTTTGAAGAGGAACTTGTGAGTGTCAGGTACTCTGTAGTACCGGTCAGGTTTTCTGGGAGCTGGAAGTGTCTGGGGTAAGGCTAGATTCCAAGAAAGCGTCATCTACAATGTCCAGAACAGGAGGGATAGCTAAAGGCCTGTGTTGAGATAGGAGTAAGAATTCCCCAAGTCTCTTTTTGGACTCAGAGTAATCCTGGCTTTCCCAGCGGAAATGCTCCCTAATAGTATGCAAGGTTTCACCGAAACAAAAATCTTCTGGAGGGGATGCAGAGGGAATGGAATCCTCTGCATCAGAATCCTCATAAGCAGATAAGAACAAATCCTGGTAATCAGAAGGAGCAGAAATATCAGATCCCTGATCAGAAGAATCAGAAAGAAAATCAGTTCTAGGTCTCTTAGAGGGGGAAGGGTGGCTTCCCCTAATTAAGGTAACAAGGTCTTCAGCCATTCTAAGCATTTGTTTTTGAGGCATATGGGCCTGAGCCTGCGGTTTGGTCGTCAGTTTTCTAGGCGTAGTGCAAGTTTTTGGCCTGGATGAAAATGGTGTTGGTTTAATGTGAATGTCTGTAGGCCTGAATACACCCTCAGAAGCTGGTGCCTGCATAACGGCTCCAAACCCATCCAAGGTAGAGACATCCGCAGGTTCCATAGTCGAAGCAGCATCTCGCGGCATACCGGACTCCGAATGGGTCTCAGTAGAGGCCTGCAAATCTGAAGTAGTGGGTATCAGGGGATGCAAAAGCGCCTCACTGAGTACCGGCCTACTGGCGACTAGCTTAACGGAAGCATCGTCGGCAGTTTTGGACCTATGCGGTCTGCGTCTGTCGTTATCTTTACATTTTTTCAGAAAATCGGTAGTCGGATGGTTTCACGAAGCCATTTCGGAGTACACAGATAGAGTACGAAAGTAACTGGCTGCAAAAATAGCCTGAGGAATAGTTCGGGCATTGAACAAGGCACAAAACTGACAGCGAGGGACATCATGGTCTGGGCCTAAACAGGGGATGCAATAAGAATGAAAATATCTAGGAGGTATTTGCTTTCCACAAGTAAGACAACTGTTAACTTTTACTGACATCGATTAGAGCAAAAAAAGGATCCCCAACGGGGTATTTATCTTTTTTGAAGACTTCGGGTCTGAAACTCGAAAACAAAAATTTCAGAAGTCAGCCGACTGGCACTTGCAAACTGCTTCTGCTTCGAGCACCGCACGGCAAGAAAGACTGGTGTAATGGCATTGGCTGTATGTTTTATACCCCTGACGACCTGATATCAAGGAAGAAGCGACAGCATCCGATGCAGAAATCCGAAGACTCTGGTATTCAGGCCGGCTGAGGGCTACCTGCAGGCAGATCACCAAAATGTGATGACTGCAATAGTGAAACACGAAGAACATCCATGCATCTTACAGACATTGTGTCTCTGGCTTCATTCAAAACTGTGACATAACATCTTTATGGCCTAGACCCATTAATTTAATTTCTTAATGTTTTTCAAAGTTAGCTGGAGTTGAGCTTAACCTCTTCTCTTCCAGTATTCTCTGTTAACATATATATTTAATTCAGTTACGATACAGTCAGGATCCACTGCTGCTAAATTTTTAACACAAGCAACTTTACAAATCCATTTTCAATACAAACATCTGTACAAATCAGTTTGATATTCAAACATACAATTCTTTACTAAATTCCATCTAGCTGTGCTAGCATATGTTACACATCCACTGCTTTACTTCTCCTGGCAATACCTCACATTGTCAAGAGTAATAAAACAATAAAAGTTTTGTAAGAGTTGTGATACTATACTGTGTTGATGAAGAAAAACTGTGCATGTTCCTTTATCCCTCATAATGCAGAACAGTCTCAGAATTGTGGGAATATTCCTGCAGTGGTTCCAACAGTAATTAGCCTATCACAAGAACTACTTCAGTATAAACAGTGTAGCTTAGAAGGCTTAAATCAGGAAGTTAGTTTCTCACTGGAGGGACAGCATTTTTTTTGTCTGTAAGGATTAATGGAAGCATGGACTGAGGGAGAGCCCAGCTGATATGCTAATCTGAGGAACATTAATTATGGACTGTTAACATATTTTTTTTTACAGCCAAGAGTGAGGCTTAGGAAGGATGCCTAAGAAGCTAAGGGTAAGGCCTAGAAGAAAGGCCTAAAGCTGGGAACAAACTGCTGGGAAGTGTTTGCTGCCTGCAGCCAAGAGTGAGGCCTAAATTAGAAGTCTAAAGCCTGAGAATGGACTGCTGAATCAGTTAATTTGGAAGCTGAGAGAAAATGAACTACTCAAATCTTAAGTAGACTATTGAACTATTCAAAAGGTAAGGTTAGTTTTGTAAAGAGCAAGTGAGTTGTTATTTAGTTTGCGAGCTCAGTAAAAATGAACTTGTGTATGTGTAGCCTTCAGTATTTTCAGAAATCCTACACTGGTGGATGATGTGGACATTTCAAGTGCAAACTCATGCCTGAAATCACCCTAACTCCCTCTGTCAAGAAAGTGCTAGGTTCCCTATATTAACAGAGAAAACTTGTTTTTGGTCAGACACATGGTTTTGGTGACTGCATGTGTTGTAGGGGTGAAATCTTACAAATCACCAATAAGTTTTTTTCCTTTCTTTTTGCTGTAGAAAGAGTATGGAGACATTTTGGTTTGTGCAAATGTGCTCCTGTTTTTGCTTCTTTTAAGTAAACAGGTCACCTTTCTTGTATATCTGAAAATGTTGAAGAAAGACCAATTTGATTGCCTTTAACATTTCTAGTCAGTGGGACTATAGAGTCCTCAATGGGCAGAGAATCACTGATTTTCCAAGGGAATAATGAATTCAGAACTTTTGCAAAAATATTTATTTTAACACAAAATACAGTGAGCTGTGTTTTTCTTACAAAAGTACAACACATTGGATAAAATACCATCTAATGAGGTAAACTGTATGCTTTTTAAAAGAGGGTAATTAACAAGAAGAGAGCCAAAACCTAAGCCTTTTACAAAAATAGTAAAGCCTCTCAAGGCTATTAAAAGTGCAAGCAGTGTTAGAGCTATTCAATGTAAACTGAATGGAAATATAGCGAGGGAACAGTTATACTGAAGAGAGATATTTGCTAAAATAAAATGCCTTAGTAAAATAAAACTAAGTGAGGTATTAAGAAGCCACTTAACAGAGATTAACTGGCCTTATGCTGACATACAAACTACGTTTGGTAATATCTTAACTCTTGTAGCTATAGTTTGAGTTAGGATGAAATCTAGTAACAGGAAAAGAATTTCCTTAATTTGCAAATATATGAGACTGGAGAAGAAGAAATCAGGAATGTCCTGTGCTTGGGTGGGGGGGGGTGTCATACACTGCCAGACCCATACACTCATAACAAAAATACGGGACAGTTAAGAAAACCTACAGCTATGAACAGACTAGAATATAGTTCTGAAGTAACTAATCTTAGCAAAGGGGCCGAGATAAGCCCTGAAGAAACAGATTAGAGCCTTTAGAAGTGTTGTGGCAAAGGTTCAGCAGTGATGAGTGAAAACAGAAGCAGAATGTAGTAAACACCTGCACTTGTAACAAGATGGGCTATGGAGATAGTCTAATAATACATTAAAAACACCCCATGGTTGTTACAGTGCAGTAAAGTAAAACAGAGAAACAAAAGTCTGGTTTAGAGTCATACGCATAGATAGTAAAAGCAAGGCAGAGGAATACAGGTCAGAGTCCTTGACAAAAGTTTTAAGAACTCCTGAAGGGAATAGAATTAGAAGTTATGTTCTTACCATAACGTTCCATGTGGAGTGTTCATCTCGCCTTTGTTCTTACACATGGGTTCGGAGCCGATCCTCGGCTCCGTGTCGGCCGCTTGCAAGCTCTGCATCGAGAAGAAGCTCGAGACCAACCTAACTCCCACAATCCCCCTCTGCCTTTACCTCAGATCTAGTTTGCAAGCAAACCAGCAGTCAGAGAGAGAACACACTCATGCAAAAAACTACATAACTACAAGAACACTTATAGCTATATATACATATGTACATACATATATACACAACAACTGCGAATGCAGAAGCAGAATAACCCAGACCAGGCACCAAACTGCGTTCTTCCTGAGGGTGGGAGGGTGGGAATGTAAGAACAAAGGAGATGAACACTCCACATGGAACGTTATGGTAAGAACATAACTTCTAAATGTGAGAGTGTTCGATCTCGCCGTTTGTTCTTACACATGGGTAGCGTCCCTAGCTCCATGTTCCTGAGGAACTCATGGGAGAACGTTCTTGAGCACAGTGGAACCAAAGGATGCCCTGTCCCTAGAAACCCTGTCCACTTTGTAATGAGAAATGAATGTATGTGGTTTAGACCAAGTGGCAGCTGCACAAATAGTGTCTAATGGTAAGCGAGCTGCATGAGCCAGGGATGTAGATACTGATCTTGTAGAGTGCCCCTTGGGTTTGACAGGTAAAGTTTGTTCTGAAGTAGCATAAACAAACACAATGCAATCAGTTAGCCATTTGGAAAGGGTTCGTTTAGTAACTGCTACACCTTTCCTGCTGTCATAAAGGCTATAAAAGTTGATCTGATTTCCTGTGATCCTTTGTTCTATCCAAGTAAAATCTAAGTTGTCTATGAACATCTAACTTGTGTAACATACTCCAACTTATTGGAGTGATTTTTGAAAAAGGTAGGGAGTTCAATGGATTGATTAATGTTATTAATAGAGCAGACTTTGGGGAGGAAGGATGGATTAGTGCGAAGAGATACTCTGTCAGAGTGAAAGATCAGATAAGGGTGTTTAACAGAAAGAGCCTGAAGCTCTGACACCCGCCTAGCCGATGTAATGGCCACCAAAAAGAGGGTCTTCCACGACAAATACTTCAATGGACAAGAGGAAGCCGGTTCAAACAGAGGCAACATCAATTTAGACAACAAAAGGTTCAGATTCCACGGAGATGTAGGAGTCCTAACTGGTGGTCTAATATGGAACGATCCTTTTAAAAAGGCCTTACAAAGTCTGAGCCATAATAGGTGCCCCACATTCTTCCACATGAAAGTTGGAAATGGCAGCCAATTGCACTCTTAAAGTGGCAGGAGAAGCTCCTTGGTGGAACAACTCTGTTAAAAATTCCAAAATCTTGTTTAAAGGAGCTATAACAGGTTCCAAATGCTGTGAATGTGCCCAGAAAACAAAGCACTTCCATTTACTAGTGTAGGTCTTTGTAGTGGAAGCTTTGTGAGAAGCCACTAGTATATTCTGAACTGCAGGTGAAAGAAGATCAGACCTGGCTAAGTAGGGAAGCGGAGCAACCAAGCTGCTAGATGGAGTGACAAGAGTTTAAGGGTGGGGAGCCCCTGACGAGTGGGTCAGTAGATCCGGCTCGGGTCCAGGATCCAGGGTTCCCGAATGCGGTGTGCCAGAAGAAAGGGAAACCAGATTTGACGAGGCCAGAATGGGGCAATGAGGATAATCGTCCTTTGCAGGTTGTTGGCTTTCTGCAGAAACTTTGCAATCAGGGGAAAGGGAGGAAAAGCGTACAGGAGACCCGGGGGCCAATCGTGAACCAGTGCGTCCCTGGGGACTTCCCCTGGAGGGGGTAATAGGGCAAAGTAGCTCCTGCATTTGGCGTTCATTGGAGACGCAAAAAGATCGCAGGAAGGCTGGCCCCACTTGCGAAAAATCTTCTTCGCAACTGACCGTTTTAGGGACCACTCGTGAGGCAATAGGATTGCTCTGCTCAGTCTGTCGGCTATGACGTTGGATGACCCCGGGATGTGCGTTGCTATCAGAAAGCGACCCGTGGACTCCGCCCATTGCCAGATTCTCATGGCCTCTCTGCATAGCTGATAGGACTTGGTTCCCCCTTGTTTGTTTATGTACCAGACTACGGACATGTTGTCCGTCTGAACTGCAATAGTCCCTAGAGGAAGAAGGGGAGCAAAGTGTTGCAACGCTAGAAACACTGCCCTCAACTCTAGAACATTGATGTGCAGATTGTACTCTAAATTGGTCCATTCGCCTTGGACTGTCTGTCCCTGAAAGATGCCCCCCCACCCTATCAGGGAAGCGTCCGTGGTCACCGTAGCTGTCGGGCGAGGGTAGCACAAATGGTCTTCCGCTGGAAAGGTTGCAAGTCTGAAGCCACCAAGTTAGGTGCGATTTGCATGTGTTTGTGATCAGAAATTCGTGTGTTAGAGGTAGCTGTTGGAACGACCATTGTGCAAACAGTAGCCATTGTAGAACTCTCATGTGCAGTCTTCCCAGGGGTATCGCAATGAGAGAAGCTGCCATGAGACCCAAAACCTTTAGAACCAGTCTTGCTGGGGATTTCTTGGATGACAGAAGAAGAGATATGTTGCTTTGTAGTGAGGCTATCCTTTCTGGAGGAAGCCTTAGAATTAAATTATGTGTATCCAATTCCGCTCCTATGAATGAGATATGCTGTGATGGCTGTAATAAAGATTTTTCGAAATTTACGGAAATTCCGAGGTGAACACAAATCTGTAGAGTGTAATCCCTGGCCTGTATCAGTTGACGCTGGGTGGTGGCAGAAAGGAGCCAGTCGTCCAGATACGGAAACACCTGGAATCCTAGGCGTCTCAGGTGAGACGCTACCACTGCCATGCATTTGGTGAAAACCCTGGGGGCTGAGGTCAGACCAAAGGGCAGGGCTCAAAATTGAAAATGACTGGCTCCCAGCCGGAAGCGCAAGTGATTCCTGGACGCCCTGGCCATTTTGATGTGGTAGTATGCGTCCTTCAGATCTATTGAGCACATCCAGTCGTCCTTCTGTAAGAATGGAAGGATCGATTGAAGCGTGACCATTCGGAACTTTTCTTTCTTGACGTAGGAATTGAGGTTGCTTAGGTCCAGAATCGGCCTCCAGTCCCCTGTCTTCTTTGGAACTAAAAAGAACCTCGAGTAAGTTCCGAATCCTCTCTGGTCCGCTGGGACTGGTTGGAGGACTCTTTTTTCTAGCAGCTTTGAAATTTCCATAGCTGCAGGTTCTCGCAGATGGGGCGGCACATCTGGGAGTCTTCTTTGGAATGGGGGGGGATAGGAAGGGTATTCTGTAACCTCTGGTAACAACGCTTTTTACCCAGGTGTCTGTTGTAAGATTTTGCCAGGCCTGAGGGTATAAAGCTAAGCGACCCCCGACTGCCTCCAGAGCAGGACAGTCGGGCCTCCTCTCAGGAGTGCTGGAAAGGTTTTCCAGGGGGGGTATCCCTGTCACCTTGGTTTTGCAGACCCCCTCTGCCGCCAGGGCGGCGTCTTCCACCTCTGCCCCCTCCTCTGCCTCTAGAGGGGGCATCACCCTGTGTGCCTGGGAAAGATCCTTGGGGTTTTCGAAACCACATTTTTCCACCGCGTTGCCCTTTGGGGTACGGTCTGGATGGGGTAGAAAAATGGACTCAGACAGCAGACAGAGTCTTTCCCTCCTGCTCACACCGGGTAAGGGTCTCCTTTACTTTGGGGCCAAAGAGAGTGGCACCGTCAAATGGGGCGTTAGTAAAGGAAGACTTGAAGGCTTCCGCAAATGAACATAAGCGCATCCAGGATTGTCTACGAAGAGCAATCGCTGAAGCCGCTGCCCTACTCGATCCTTCGGCTGCGTATGATATCAGCCTCATGGACGAGTTTACAATGGATGTAAGGGTATTGAGTTGTGCTGTAACTTTTTCTGAGACAGCAGCATCTGTAGTACCCTGGAGGGCATCTCCCAACTCTTTGATTAGATCCCTCTGTAGTCGTGTGAAGTGGGTCAAATAGTTCAGGATCGCATAGAAAATGCCGCTGAACTAAAAATGCGCTTCCCGTACCTGTCCATAGTCCTAGAATCTCTGTTAGGGGGATGGACAGATGAGGAAGATTCCGACATCTCCTTTTTCGTGGCCGCTGCCACCACCATAGCGTCCACTGGAACTCCCTTTGTTAGAAAAGCCTTGTCTTGGGGTGCAGTAATATACTTAATTAGGCTTTCTAGGGACTGGCTCCACCGTGTCAGGAGTCTCCCACGCCCTTCGAGCAATCAGCTGCATTAACTCATCGAGGCGGAGTGACCCAGGAGGAGGAAGGGCGAGCACCAAATGTCTTCAGCAGCACTGACTCATCCTCAGAAGGGGGGAGGGATTGCCAATCACCTCTCTGCTTCAGGATCTCCAAGATGTCAGAAAAGGAGACATCTTCTGAGGGTGACTTTGGGGACCCTTCTGACTCATCCAAGTCAGTGTCTGATGTCAAAGACTCTTGTGGAGAATCTAAGTGTCTCCTCTTACACAATCTTTTCCTAGGGACTTCTTCGGGGGGAGCATCCGAAGAAGCCTCCGAGAAAGAGGGGGCACCCTCCAGGGGTGGCTGAGACACAGGTGCTCGACGCTTAGATGCAGCCGTGGGTGCAGAGGAGGATAACGGTCCTTTATGGGGAGGAGAAGCTGTTTCTGCTGATGTGGTTGTCTGGGTAGACAACACCTTCCTCATGAGATCGAAGGCCCCCGGATCCCGAGTCGAGGTATCTCCTGGTTCAAGAAATGGGAAGAATCCCGAAACAGGCACGAAGGCATCGACCCGAGGACGGAACCGAGTCGATCCGAGCCGAGGCCCTGAGAGGGAGTCGGAACGAAACATCAGTCCGACTCGGTCCCGGAACCAAGGATGGATCTTCGGCTCCGAGACTCCGGTACCGGATCCGGAGTCGAGGTGAACGGAGCCGACCGAGAAAAGGACGGTTCTGGCACCGAGGGCTCCACAATCAGGAGATCAGCTTCTTCCGGCTCCGAAGACTGGACAGGTCTTGGAGGAGGAACAGATGGAGATAGGGGAAGGCCTTCGAGTCTCGACACCAACTGAGAGGAGACCGAGATGAGTTTGGATAAGGCCGTATTCTCCATTAACTTCTGCACCACGCGGTCTACATCGGTGTCGGAGAGGGGTCTGGAAGAACGCGTCGAAGGAATCGAAGACGGAGCCGACCTGAACAGTGTCGGGGGAGGGAGCTCAGTCACCGGTTCCGAGACTCGAGGCTCAGAAACTGACAACAGTTGAACACTCGGTCCCGAAGTCTGTGGAACCGGTGATCGAACCTTAACTGAAGAGCTCGGAGCCGATGACCTGGGCTCAGACATCTTAGATTCCTTCGAGGATTTGGATGCCTGGTCTGAAGCATCCAGAGCCTCTTGAAAGGTAGGTTTTAACAAACCCCTATCCATGAGTTTCCTGCGCCTATGTGTCATGACCCTCCCACTGAAAGAATGACAAATAGAACAGTCTTCTTGCAGATGGAGAGGGCCAAGACAGTAGACGCAGGAACTATGATTGTCAGTAACTGACATCTTTTGGCCACACTGGCAACGCTTGAACCCAGACTTAGCCTTTTCAGACATCTTAAAAAGCTAAAATAGGTATAGCAAACAATAACAGTAAAGTCCAGTAATAATGTCCAATCCGGTAAAAATGTCAAATCCAGTAGTAGTGTCTATCCGGTAGTCAAATCCTGAAAGGGAGGGATAGGCCCGAGGGAACTCTAATAAAGTTAAAATAACTTTAACTGGAACCGAGAAAAACCTCGAGACAATATCACTCACACACAGTCAATATACAAAGATTTAGAGAAAATCTAACTTCAAAAAATACAAGAAAAAAATTTAAATCTTAGCTTTAGGTGCTCGAGCAAGTGATGCGAACGCTGCAGCGGCAAACTAGATCTGAGGTAAAGGCAGAGGGGGATTGTGGGAGTTAGGTTGGTCTCGAGCTTCTTCTCGATGCAGAGCTTGCAAGCGGCCGACATGGAGCCGAGGATCGGCTCCGAACCCATGTGTAAGAACAAACGGCGAGATCGAACACTCTCACATCCATCTTTTTTGAAGATTTGGAAGGCTAGATACCAGCAGACAAAATTAACAATAAAGAAATAGCATCTGTAAGAAGTGAGCACATCTCTAAAAGGAAAAAGCTTGCACACACAGCTGCAACAGCAACCTACAAAAGAATAATCTATGAACAACAAAATATGGCTTACTGAGAAAGGGTAGACTGTAAAATCAGAATCTGTAGAAGGGAAAGACTTGGGCACTAGAATACTGCAGCCTGATAGAGCAGCATGTTGTTGTTTGTCTTTTTGGCTTTTCCAGGTTAGGGGTCGCCACAGCGGAACTCCGGTCCGCTAATGATTGGCAGTCGATTTTGTATGGTGCCGAGTTGCCATCCCGACGCCCAATCTTCAGCAAAGGCACGCCCATTCAAGCATGTCTTTCACAGGCCACTCGACCGTGGGGAGGAAATGGGGACTCCACACAGAAGGCACTCCAGCCGTGAATTGAACGGGAGAACCTCTTGTTGTAAGATAACAATGCTACTGCTGTACTGCGCCTGATAGAGCAGCATACTTAAGTAAAAACAGTGAAAAGAGGAGATCCACTCACTAAGCCAGAGCAGTGTTACAGAGCAGTGAACATACGCTACAGGGCAGTTAAGAGAAGAAACACTGCAATTCTAAAGTACTGCAGGGCAGATAACACATAAATCATTGCAGCTAGAAGAACTGCAGGGCATGGAAAGGAATTCATTAGTAGTAATACTGGAGAATAAAAGTCATTCACTCACTGAGAGTATTTTAAGGAAGTTAGGCAAGGAGTTAAAGAAAAAAGTGTTTAATCTGGACAGAATTCTAAAAACTTTGTCAAGTTACAACAGAAAGCGTTTTAGAGGAAAGTACTATACTCCAGGTGAAGGCCGAGGAAGAATTTACCATTAATGTAGCTTGTTAAGGAGATAAGTGAAAAACCTGACCAGCGTTCTAATTTAACTTCCATCTGTAGACCACAAAATAGATCATGACTCCATGCAGCAGGTAAATACATCAGGAAACAAACCGTGATGGACGAAATGTCTTCAGTGGTGGTGCCCTTTTCAGACTGGCTCATGGAAAAGGTAGTTGAAAGGGCAGTATGCACTGATTCTGAGGCAAAAGAAAAGCAACTTGAAGGAAAACAGTGACAGCGCAGTACCTATATACCCTGAAAGGGAAGCAGCCAAAATATGCTCAGAGATACCCTTTTCAGACGACACAGGAAAAAAAAGTTGGTGAGAGAGTGCTCAACATTCTTCTTAAGGAATAAGTAAAGCAGCTTAAAAGAAGAAAAAAAGACAGTAAAGGAGTGGTTTTAATCCACCATGAAGCAAAGGGAAAGCAGCATAAAGAGAATAAGAAAAACGAAAAGGTAGTGTACACCAAAAGACAAGGTAAACTTGAAGATCAGTAGTGGAATTTGACATAGGAATTCCAGACAAGAGAAAACAATTGTATGTATTAGGTTAACAAGAACTAGAAAATACAGACAAGAGAATGGAATAAAAAAGAGCCACAGTTATGTTAGACAGCAAAAAAGGACTCTGCCTGGAGGATAAAGCAGCGGTCAAAAATGTTAAGCAATCACACTAAAGGAGCTGGAAATAAGCTAAAGGGGAAATTCTGGCTCCATAACTATAAGAAATGTCAATACAGGAGATGAGGAAAATAAATGTCAGTACAGGGCACAAATATGCACACAGCCTTACAAAAACTGTTAGTATTGAAACAGAAGGGATAGACAGAATAAAGGGTCTTCCATAGCAGCTAACCTACGTCTCCAGGGATTCAGAGACTTTCCATACTTGGAAGACTGACTCTTTTTTGCTCAGGCTGCATCTGTCCTTAGGAAGCAAGTTTCCAGATGCTGCATCTTTAGCTGACTCAAAATTCTATTCATAGGCTATTAAGTGGACACCGCCCAATCCATAGTTTCCCTCCTGCCAGACAGGATTCAGACTTAGAATCTGGCAGTTCAAACCCTTCCACAGTCTACATTCCTAATTGCTGTGCAAGTCCTCAGGGTTCTGGGACCGATGGCAACATCAACATTAATGGTTCAGTTTGTGAGTTACCACACAAAAAAGTTCTGCATTGACTCTTGCAAGGCAAACGGTTTCAGCTCGTACATCCCATTGGCAAGCCAATTCTAATGACCAATATCTGCAAGCAACATTTGCAGGTACTTTTCCATTATCGGGGCAACACTTCTAATGAGCGGTTTGAGCACTTGGAATCTTAGCAAGCGCTCGCAATTGTTGTGATATGGACTTATATCATGCTGTAATCTTTTTTTTTTTTTTTTTTTTTTTTTTTTATTTGCTGTGTTGCTACCATTCCCCAAACAAACCTCACCTTGTTCTATGGAATATTTATTAAAACAGTTGTGAATAGAATGAAGGACACACCTACTAAAGAGTCTCCGTAACAATACACTACTCAGCACAACCAAGTGTAGTATCTGGACGGTGACCAGAAAGACCACTGCTGAAACTTGGATGCAGTAAAAAATTTTTTATTCTAGATTAAACACGTCTCAAACAGGTTAAGCGCTTTCAGCTGTAAATAACAGCCTTCCTCAGAACAATGTTATGCCTATATGGTCTAACTTTTATACACAGTCAGCTACTCACTTAATTGAATAATCATCCTGTATGCCGCCAAAATATTTAAGGGTGTATTACCATCTATACAGGAAAATTCACATATACTTTCATGGTCTAAACACTTCAAGCATGTTGGCTGTAAAAATAAAAATAAAATTCATATGCAAGCGTGTATAAAGTACATATATGGCTCATCCTAACCTATCCTCTCTATTACATTCTATTCTATCTAAAACTACTATATGCACATTAAAAACAATACATTTATATAAATTAAAATACATAAGTATCCTTATTAAAAATATGGAAAAATCCATTACATGTTAGTTCACAACATTGATCAATATTTGAGTTACAAATCATTAACCATACTTTCCCTATTCCATCATAAATTCAGCGCATAGTACAAGAATCGTACCTAATAACAACATAATATTGTAACCTAGATATCGGGATGTCTACTACAATATACATATAGGAAAATCAGGCTACTATGGGAGAGTAAAATAGTAGGGCATATAGGAAGTTATTTACAACTGTATTCCAACCATATTCTTGAGATATAGATGTACATGTCAACTGTGTATAGATATAATAGGTCAGTATAACATAATTATATCTCTCTTTATAATGAGTATATGTGCTTACTCATAATAAGGCTAAAAAGGGTTTAATACTCACAAAGTCATTAAGACCTGGTTTTCTAGTAGAGTCTGTCAAGATCTGCCATCTACTCTCACTTGCTGCTAACTCCATCTTCCAATTGCCTCCAGTAGGTGTAATAGGGATCTGATCTACAATAGCAAAAATGAAACTATGATCTATCCCTTGTTCCATAACATGTCTATATAATGCGTTTTTACTATCACATTTCTGTATTCTATATGTATGTTCATATATGCGTTTCTTTAGTTGTCTTTCAGTTTTCCCAATATAGTGTGCATTGCATTTGATGCAATTAGCTATGTACACAACACCCTTCGAACAGCAATTCCCAGCTTTACATCTGATGAAAGTATAGTTTTGCTATTGTAGATCAGATCCCTATTACACCTACTGGAGGCAATTGGAAGATGGAGTTAGCAGCAAGTGAGAGTAGATGGCAGATCTTGACAGACTCTACTAGAAAACCAGGTCTTAATGACTTTGTGAGTATTAAACCCTTTTTAGCCTTATTATGAGTAAGCACATATACTCATTATAAAGAGAGATATAATTATGTTATACTGACCTATTATATCTATACACACAGTTGACATGTACATCTATATCTCAAGAATATGGTTGGAATACAGTTGTAAATAACTTCCTATATGCCCTACTATTTTTACTCTCCCATAGTAGCCTGATTTTCCTATATGTATATTGTAGTAGACATCCCGATATCTAGGTTACAATATTATGTTGTTATTAGGTACGGCATTCTTGTACTATGCGCTGAATTTATGATGGAATAGGGAAAGTATGGTTAATGATTTGTAACTCAAATATTGATCAATGTTGTGAACTAACATGTAATGGATTTTTCCATATTTTTTAATAAGGATACTTATGTATTTTAATTTATATAAATGTATTGTTTTTAATGTGCATATAGTAGTTTTAGACAGAATAGAATGTAATAGAGAGGATAGGTTAGGATGAGCCATATATGTACTTTATACACGCTACATCATGGTTGTTTGCATATGAATTTTATTTTTACAGCCAACATGCTTGAAGTGTTTAGACCATGAAAGTATATGTGAATTTTCCTGTATAGATGGTAATACACCCTTAAATATTTTGGCGGCATACTGGATGATTATTCAATTAAGTGAGTAGCTGACTGTGTATAAAAGTTAGACCATACAGGCATAACATTGTTCTGAGGAAGGCTGTTATTTACAGCTGAAAGCGCTTAACCTGTTTGAGACGTGTTTAATTTAGAATAAAAAGTTTTTTACTGCATCCAAGTTTCAGCAGTGGTCTTTCTGGTCACCGTCCAGATACTACACCTACTAAAGAGTGTTACTAGATACCTCCAACCCAATTAGGATGCACAACATTGTGTGGGAGAAGTACACGGGAAATAGTAACTAAATTAACAGCCACTTTTTATTGCTTTTTCACTACGGGCATAATTATCGATGATCGCTTGTTCAGAAAAGCAAACACTGCAGGAAACTGTCCGACAGGAAAAAAAAATAGAGTTATTTCCTGTCATGTCATGTGTCTGTGCTACAGTGAGTGCTGCATGAAACCAGCACGTCAGGCACATCAAAGCCAGACAGCACGTTAGGGAAGCCTCTGGCTCTTTTCAGTAATTCACAGTGATTGACGAGTATTTCGCTTCCCCCTGGACAGATGTTTGAACAAGGGTTCACATGCTACCTAGGATATGGCAACTCCTTAAAATACTCTTCTGTTTTCACCTTCTAATTGTAAAGTACTTTTTAAATACCGTTTCAAGAATCTCTTACAGAGTAAAAATGTAGATCTACATAATATATTCACACGAACGGCATCAAAATCAGATGAGCGTGCTAAGATTCCAAGTGCTTATTAGAAGTGTTGTCCCGATAACGGAAAAGTACCCATTTGCAATGGTGGCTACATTGCCCTTTTATTCAATCCAGCATTCCTGTCATCCAACCTTCAGGAAAGGCTGTGACCACATACACCTCCTTGTTGGGGTGGTGGTGGGCTTTACAACAGGAGGATGGTCAAAGGTTTATGAACATGCGATAAGGCCAATGTTCACAAAAAATATCCTAGAGGTCCAGGTGTTTCTCCTAGTGTTGCAGGAACTTCAGGACTGCCTTCCGCAGGGAGTGATTTCCATCCAAACAGGTAACATAGAGGTAGTTTGGTACATCAACAAACAAGGAGGAACTAGACGAAATCCCTTACGCTAGAAAGCAATGAGGGTTTGGTCTCTCAGAGTTTTCTTACAGCAACACACATTCCTGGAGCTCTCGGTTGCCTTTAGGACAGGCTCAGGAGATCCATTCTGATGCCTCACAAGTCGTCCCTCTATCCAGTGACAATAAAACAGATATTCAATTGCACAGCTTCCCTTACTGCAACATTTTTGCCTCCCTAGAAAACATCAAATGCAGCAGGCACTCCGCTAAGATCCTACCACAGGGACAGTCACAGAGGGATGCTCTCAATGCTGGCCTTCTGAACTTATGTATGACTTTCCATCCTTATCCCTGAGCTCCAGGTTTTTACAAAAATTGATCAAGTGCAAGCCTACTGTCATAATGACAGGACCCTTCTGTCACAGACAAGTTTGGTTTCCCCTTCTCAGGCCTCATCTCAGGGAATCCCCTGGATATTAGATACAGTGCAGAATCTTCTTTTATACCCCTCAGGGAAGCCTCACCCATCTCTTAACCCAAGGCTGACTGCTTGGTTTCTCAAATTCCAGTAATGGACAGAAGATTCTGACACATCTCAAAAAGATTCTACCTGTACTCTATCATAGAAAATGGAAATGTTTTGTCATCTGGGGCTTATCTCAAAACACTAATTGCTTTTCAGCTTCTCCAGATGCCCTGAGATACTTGGCACACACTGCAGCTAGCAGCTCTTTCTAATCTTCATGTGGGGCATCAAGATCCTTCACATAAGCTTTGTAAAGTCTTTCTTACGGGAGTTTTCTTACTCTGGCCTCCAGTCAGGGAACCTGTTCCCTCATGGGATTCGAACTTAATTTTGGAAGCACTGGCAATGCCACCATTTGAAAGTGCTTCTTCCATTGGAGCGCCTTTCATAAAAACATTATTTTTGGGAGACATTACTTCAGCTACATGGGATGTCCCTTATGGACAGGGGCAATATTCAATGCACAGTCACAAATCCATGTAATCGTCTTGCTCCCTAGGGGCCATATATTGGGTAAAATCAGGTTATATAGACTCTACTTTTAAGGGCCCTTAAGCGTCTAGTAATCTTCTATGAATCCATGACAGAAGGGTTTTGAAACATAACACACTTTCCTCCTCTGCCCCTTGCATCGTTTTCCATAAGGCCAAGTGTCCCTCCATATAAACCTATTTTTTCTTCCTAAAGTAGCTTCTGAAATTACTATGATGCAACCCATTCACTTATCAGTATTTTTTTCCTAATCATTCTAAACAAAGGACAGTACATTCTCCATATTTTGAATGTACAGACAATTATGGTTCTACTTTCCTATAACTAACTTTCAGGAAGGACTCTCAACTTTTTGGTTCCTTTGCAATGAACAAATTAAGCATAAGCATTTCCAGATGGCTTTCAGACTGCACTGCTTATATCTACTTTCGCACAACCAGCCACTGCTGGGTAAGACGAGGGCATATTCCACCAGAGCAGTGGCAACTTCTACTGCTTTCTTCAGGTGTTTGTCAACAGACGAAATCTCTGCAGTTGCCACTTGGTCCTCTATGAACCCCTTCATTAAACACTACAAACTGGATTACATTTCTAACATTAAGAGCGTCCATTTCTCACTCTATCCTCAAGAGTTTCCAATCATGATGCCACCCTGAAGTTCAAGAAGCTTGGGATTCTGACCCACAAACTGGATCGGACAGACTAATAGCTGGTGCAGTGGGTTAAAGCTGTGAGCTGTAGCTGTTGTGAAGAGAGTTTGGTTCCCATCAGCCCTCATCTGCCTACTGTGTGACCTTGAACAAGTGACTTAACCATGCAGTGCTTATGGGCAACTGTGAATTTGGGATAAGATCCTAAATGGTCCCATGGACTATAAGTACAGTAACTACCTATGAATGACTTTCACAGTACAGCGCAAGTGTACATTGTGAAATAAGCAGAATGCAGATTTGTGAGCCTAATTTGTCTACTATACAGCAAAAAATGCAAAGATGGTCTCTAACCAAAAGGAATTTCAGAACCAAAAGAACATGAAATCTGATATGTTTTATTCAGCGTTACCCATTACAGTAAAAGTATGACACAAGGAAGGAAGAGTGAAGTAAAAGGTTTGTAATCTACTCAAACTATGGATGGGGAAAAAAAACTACCTTGGATCAGGTTACTGAAGAAAGTATTCCAGGATTAGTTAACTTGCCAACAAGTCCAATAAACTTTAAAAAGGTGGATGACTTGTGTAAGCAGGAAAAATATTCTTCAGAGTAGTAAGCCTCAATCATACAGGGTAGAGAAACAGAAGACTGAGAAATTTGAAGTGCACAGTAACTGTACTATATAGAAGCACAAAACTAAACCTTTTAGCTGAAGAACGGGTTAAGATGGAGGGTACAGAAGCCTTACAGTGAGAATGAATGAGTTGAGTTGAGCGGAGTGGCATCTGTGTGGCCAAACAACACAGTGCAAGAACAAATATTATAATCCATATGTTAAAGTCAGAAGTGATGAGAAACAAGAATCACATATGTAAAAGTATGCAGGCAAAACCCAAGACAGTAGTTCAGGGAGTGTAATGATAAAGTACAGTTTTGTACCTACCATAAATGTAGATGCTCGAGTGCTAATACAGCTGCAGTAATCACATATGGGTTCTCTGCCGTCAGGCGGTCCTTCGGTCGGCCGAATTCCAAAGTCTAGGTCCGGCGTCGGTTGTTGTCGCTTTCTTTCCTGACGTCAGTGAGGCAGGGGTATATAAGACACAGCCGACGCCATTTTCTTCAGTCTTTCTTGCCCCAGATGTCAGGTGTCCCCAGAAGGAAGGCAATACATAACTTATACTTATATACATGAAATGCAATATAATCAAAAAATCAGTAGTTGCAAGCAAATATACCATAGAAGGATAACCCCATCAGGTTGTATGAAGAGGGGTTAGGCCCTAGGCCTTTACCAAGAGGGGAAGGAGGGAGGGAAACCTGTACTGCAGCTGTATTAGCACTCTAACATCTACATTTATGGTAGCTACAAAACTGTACTATGTTCATCGTGCATACAGCTGCAGTAATCACATATGGGTAGAATCCCAAAGCTACGCACAGGGTGGTAGGCACTAGGTGGAACTGGGATGAGCCAGAATGCCCTGCAACACAGCAGTGGCAAAGCCTGCTCTAGTTTTGGAATATAAAGGCAGGTGGTAGAGTTTTGTGAAGGTATGCACAGAACTCCAAGTGGCTGCCTCCAAAATATCTTTGGTAGGAACTCCTCTGAGGAAGGCTGTAGAGGTAGCTGTGGCCCTGGTGGAGTGGGATCTGATGCCTGTAGGGACAGATTTTCCATGATAGGAGTAACAAAACCGTATGCAGTGGCCTATCCATTTTGAAATTGTCTGTTTGGTAACTGGCTTCCCTTGAGCTCCTACAGCATAGGACACAGAGTTGCTCTGATTTCCTGAAGGGCTTTGTTCTGTCCAAATAATAACGTAGCTGTCTATGGATGTCTAAGGAGTGTAGGAGCCTTTCCCCTTTGTTTTGAGGATTGGGGTAAAAGGTAGGTAAGTGTATGGCTTGATTTAAAGCTACCCTGGATACCACTTTAGGCATAAATGATGGGTTGGTTCGAAGGGAAACCCTATCCTGATGGAAGATGAGAAAGGGCTGCACAGCCATGAGGGCTTGTAGCTCCGATACTCTACGAGCTGAGGTAATGGCCAGAAGGAAAGCTGTTTTCCAGGACAAGTATTGCAAATCTGTTGAGGCAGCTGGTTCAAAGGGAGGCAATGTTAATTTTTCTAGAATGTAATTAAGATCCTAGGCTGGTATTGGTTGCTTCCTTGGTGGTCTTATATTCTTAGCCCCTCTGAGGAACTGTCTTAAGAGTGGGTGAGAGAATAAGGGTGGATCCGTGTTGAATTCTGCAGAAATGGCTGAGGCATGGATTTTTATGGAGGAAAATGAAAGTACAGTGTTCAGCAGCTCAGCTAGATACTGTAATACCTGAGGCAAATTCAGTTTTTTAGGGTCCTGGCCTTTTTTCTCATTCCAAGAGCAAAACCGTTTCCATTTTGCGGAGTAAGCCTTTCTAGTAGATGGCCTTCTGGCCTCCAAAATGACATCCTGCATCTCTTTGGGGAGTAGAGTCTGTTGTGGTGTTAAGGAATTTTCCATGCAGCGAGATTGAGTGTTTTCAGCTGACTGAATAGTTTTGTAGCTGTGCTGAGTCAGCAGAAGAGGCATTAGAGGTAGGGGCCAGGGAGGAGTATGTGTTAGGCTCCTCAGTAGTGGGTACCAGTGTTGTCTTGGCCAGTCTGGAGCAATTAGTATCATCTTCGGTCTGTCTGCTCTTGCTTTTAAGAGCACCTTTGGCAGAAGAGGCAGAGGTGGGAAAGCATAAACTGTCCATGCTGTCCAACTGAATGAAAGGGCGTCCACTCTCCGGGCCTTTGGATGAAAGGCCCTTGAACAAAACTTTTCCAATTGATGATTCCTGTGGAAGGCGAAGAGATCTAGGTCTGGCCTCCCCCACTCTTGGATTATCTTTGTAAACACTTGAGGATGCAACTTCCATTCGTGTGGATCTGTCATATTTCTGCTTAGATTGTCTGCCAGCGTGTTTTACAAGCCTGGCAAGTACTGTGCTTGAAGTTCGATTTGCCATTCCAGAGCCAAGTTCCAAAGTGTCATGGCTAGTCTGCACAGGGGGTATGAATGTGTTCCTCCTTGTTTGTTTATGTACCACATTACTGTGGTGTTGTCTGTTCTTATCAATAATTGTCCTGGATGCAGGAGGTCCTTGAATGCTGTAATTGCATTTATCACTGCTAGCATTTCTTTTTGATTGATGTGAAGGTGCTTTTCCTTTCGGGACCATTTGCCCTGAATGCACCTGTCTGTCATGTGCGCCCCCCAGGCGTAGTCTGAGGCGTCTGTTGTGATGACTTGATTTGCTTGAGGCTTGCAGAATGGAAGACCTGTGTTTGTTTGACATGCTTGGGCCCACCATAGAAATTCCTTTTGCAAACATGGGATTATTGGTATTATTGTTTCCAAACTGTGGCTGTGTTGAGACCATAGGTTTTTTAGGTACCATTGAAGTTTCCTCATATGCAACTATGCACATGGGATTAAAAGAATGCAAGATGCCATGAAGCCCAAAGCCTGCAGGATTTTCCTTGCAGTAAGCCTGGTACAATTTGCTAGTGTTTTGAAGTACTGAGTTAGTTGCCCCTGTTTTTCTGGCTTAAGATAGGCCATCTGGGTGTTTGTGTCCAAGTTGGCACCCAGGAAAGTTATTTTCTGAGATGGTGTTAGCCTGGATTTCTCTTTGTTGATTGTGTATCCCAGAGAATTCAGTAACCGTGTTGCATAAGCCAGATGTTCCAGAAGTATGTGCTTGCTGTCCGCTTGGATCAGGCAGTTGTCCAAATAAGGGTAAATTTGTATCCCTTGAAGTCTGCAGTAGGCAATTACTGATGCCCGGCATTTCGTGAATACTCTGGGCGCAGTAGATAAGCCAAAGGGCAATGCAGAGAATTGATAGTGTATTGAACCTGCAAGAAATATGAGGTATCTTCTGCAGCTTTGTCTGATTGGGACATGCAGGTATGCCTCCTTGAGGTCCAATGTTACCAGCCAAAACTCCTTGCCCAGCATGGGAAGAAGCTGCTGTAATGTGAGCATCTTGAATTTTGGTACGAGTAAGAATGTGTTCAGGATGGATAAGTCCAAAATGGGTCTCCAGTCGGTTCCTTTCCTTGGTACCAAAAATAGCCTGGAATAAAAACCTTGACCTTGTTCGTGAGTAGGTACCTCTTGAATAGCTTTCATGTCTATGAGCTTTGAAATTTGTAGTTGTGCCTCTGCCCTTTGATTGTGTGGCAGGTTTGGCATGCCTCTCATTTTTGGGAGAGTGTGAAAATGAAATCTGTAGCCTCTGTTTATAACGTCCAGGATCCATTTGTCTGTTGTGACAATATGCCAATTTCTTGTAAATAATGCCAGCTTTCCTCCCAAGGGTGCTGCCAACTGGTATTTGCTTGGCATGGAAAGGAGGAAGTCACTGGGTTTGTTTCCTGTATTGTTGTGCACTGTCCTCACCACCTCCTGGTGCTGGAGATCGCCATTGCCTGCCTCTATATGATCCTTGTGATTGTCCTCTGCCCCTTGTGCATCTGTATCTACCTTTTTGGGGCTTGTCCGTGGCTGGAAAGGACCAGTTTTTAGAAGGCCAATTTCTGCTAAAACATGGTGGTTGAACCTGTAGAAAAGCTTTAACTGTTTGCATAGATTTGGCTTTTTCTTCCATTTTCCGTAGTATCTCCTCAGCATTAGTACCAAATAGCACATCCTTTTGTAAAGGAGCATCTAATAGTTTAGCTTTCACATGATCAGGCAAGATTTGTTCCCTAAGCCATGCATGTCTACGAGACTGATCCTGTAACAGCAGCTCTACTTGAGGCCTCTAGGGCATCATAGCCACATTGTAAAGTGTGTTTACCCACTTGCTCTGCACTATGCATCATATCCTGCAACTCCTTCAAATCTGGTTGTTCAGGTTGAGACATTTTATTTCTTAATTGTGATAACAGAAACTGCTGATATTTAAGCATATGAAACTGACAATTTAAGGCCCTCATAGCTAGGGTGGCCGAGGTATATACCTTTTTTCCCCACCTTTCTAAGGATCTTGACTCTCTTTCTGAAGGAAGTGGATTCTTAGCAGTAGAGGTCTTCATTCCCTTGGGGCCTTGAGAAATGGTTTCAGGGTCAGCATTATGGCTTTTGTAAAGAAATTGGTGAGAGTTAGGAACCCTGTAGTACCCATCAGGCTTGACTGGGGCAGGAGGCAGTGAATCCGGATTAAGGCAAGCCTCCAAGTAAACATCATCAAGTACGTCCAAGACAGGAGGTATCGCCAGAGGTCTGTGTTGAGGTAACAAAAGAAATTCCCTAAGTCTTTTCTTGGAATCAGAAAAGTCTTGGCCTTCCCAATGGAAGTGTTCCCTCAAGGTGTGCAAGGTTTCCCCAAAAGAAAAATCCTCAGGAGGAGATACTGAAGGAATGGACTGCTCTGCGTCCGAGTCTTCAAATGGGGAGTATGAGTGTTCCTCTACATCAGAATGTTCTGAAAAAATGGAGCCCTGATCAGAAGGGGAATCCTCCTCCACTCTGGATCTCTTGTCTGGAGGGGGTTGGGAACCCCTGATAAGAGTAATTAAATCTTCAGCCATTTTAAGCATCTGCTTTTTAGGCATGGGGCCTGAGGATGGGCCCTGTGCAACAGGCCTCTTGGGATGCCTGGCTGATTTGGACTTAGTAAAGGCCTTAATGGAAAAGGAAGATGAAGGTCTAAAGACACCATGGGTGGAAGTGGACCTGTCCACATTAGGAGGCTCAACGCTCACAGTGGCTTCAGTGGTTGTAGTCTGGGTCTGGGCCGAGGAACCTGCGGTCTCGGTTACAGAAGACACCGCCAAAGACGTGTCATCGGTAGTCAGGGACTGCATAGGCGTCTCACTGAGAACCGGACCACGTGTAGCCGGTTTTGGCGTGGTGTCGGTGGGGACCGCGGACCTCGCGTGTCGGTCCTTGTCCTTGCGTTTTTTGGTCAAAACGGTAGTCGGAGTCTCCGACGACATTTTATAATCAAAGGCTGTACCAAAAAAGTGTTGGGCGAACTCCGCCCGACGCTTAATAGTGCGTTTATTGAAAGTCGCTAAGCGACAGCCCGAGACGTCGTGGTCTGGGCCTAAACAAGGTATGCAAAGGGAATGGAAATCCTTATGCGGTATTTGCTTCCCACAAGAAATACAATTGTTAACTTTTTCTGACATCGGTCTGAGGCAAGAAAAGTTTCTAACGGGTACTTAGCTTTAATGAAGACTTCGGTTTCCAATTTTTCGTAAATTCAGGAGCTGGCCGACCGGCACTTGCGAACTGCTTCTGCTACGGGCACCGCGCGGCAAAAAAGACTGAAGAAAATGGCGTTGGCTGTGTCTTATATACCCCTGCCTCACTGACGTCAGGAAAGAAAGCGACAACAACCAACGCCGGACTTATTCTTTGGAATTTGGCCGACCGAAGGACCGCCTGATGGCAATGAACCCATATGTGATTACTGCAGCTGTATGCACGATGAACATCTAGTTTTAAGGAGAAAGGTGAACGTCATGTCTCTGAATACAGACATTATATCAATAGTGCAGAGAAATTGCTGACAGCAGCTGACAACACGTGTAAGGAAGAAACAAGTAAGCAAGAGTATTTCAGGAAGAACAGATAGTGAGGTTAGTAAAGGCTATCCAGTCAATGTGCATACAAGCAAGTGTTCAGAAAATAAGAAATAAATTTCTTTTCTAGCCCCACAAATGCCTTAACAGAAAACAGAGATGACGGTAAGGAAGCTGGCTGTAAATTGAGCTACAGCTACAAGTCTTCTTTCGGCTTTTCTCAATTAGGGGTCGCCACAACGCATCACTGGTCCGCAAATTGATTGGCAGTGCTATTTTTATGGTGTTGAGTTACCAGTCCAACACCTAACCTTCACAGAAGGTGCACACATAAGCATGCATAGGGAGGACATGCAGACTCCGCACAGGAGGAGCTCAAGCTGAGAATCGAACCAGAGACACCCTTGCTGTGAGGCGACAACGATAACAGCTACACCACCGTGGCAGACTGTACTAGTAAACTATATGTTTAATACCCAAATCACTGGTTAACATTTTTAGATCCAAAACTAGATCTGTTACCTCGGATGGCCTTGCTGGTATAAAACGGAGTCCCCGTTCAAGAAGAACACTTTTACTCTGTCAGTTCTCTCAAGGAAATATTCCATATCAGACCGTCTTTCCCCTGCCACATTTTCTTCAGGATCCTTGTGTTCTGAGGGCAGGTGCACTACTATAATGTATTAGTTAATAGAACCCTTGAGATTTCTGGTGTCAGATCTACACTAGCAAAACCATATTTCTCAGTGAATTAATCTGGTTATAGAATAAACAGAACCTCTTAGAGGGAGAGGATTAGTATTCTCACTTATTACACCAATTATATCAATATGGTGACAGAAGTTAAGAAATTTTGGCCAATATTAACCAGTGATTTTGGTATTAAACAGTGGGTGAGACCGACTTTCAATTTTAAGAACAAATAGTCCCTAAAAAGACTGTTATGTTATCTTAGAAACAGAGTGAAGGAAGTAGTAAGGAATGACATACAGGCAACTAAACCCTGTGGAAGATGTAATTTTTGTACACATTTAGATTCCACAGGATCTTTTAGGCATCCAGGGAGTGGTAGGTCGTTCAGATTCAGTGTTCAGGCAGATTGCAGCTCTGAAAATATAGTGTATTTAGCCATCTGTAATACATGCTCTATGTTCTATGTAGAGAAAACCAACTGTTGATTAAGACACAGGGTCAGGGAAAGTACAGTTGTGTACACTTACCATAAATGTAGATGTTAGAGTGTATTCACTGTTGCAGTCATTACATTTGGGTAATCTGCTGGCAGGATGCCCTCAGTCGGCCTGATTAACAAAGTCTTGGGTCCTGCGTCGGTTGCTGTCCCTTCTTCCATGATGTCAGGTCGTCAGGGGTATAAAACATGCAGCCGACGCCATTTTCATTAGATTTTCTTGCCCCAGATGTCAGGTGCCCCCCAAATTATATATATATATATATATATATATATATATATATATATATATATATATATATACACACACACACACACACACACACACACACACACACACACATATACATACACACACATGTAATTTAGAATACAAAAAAATATTCCTCCAAATAAAAGCGAATACACCAAAAAGGCTTTTGAGCAAAGCAAAAGAAAGAAGAGGCATAGTAAGCGAAAAATAGGGGGCTGGCTAACCAGGAATGAAACAGTGAATACATTCGAACATCTACATTTATGTAAGTGTACACAATTGTACTATGTTCTTCGTGTTTCACTGTTGCAGTCATTACATTTGGGTAGATTCCCAAAGCTATGGTTGGGAGGATGGAATTATACAGCATTAGGAGCAGCTATAAGGCCCTGCAGGACAGCAGTGGCAAAGCCTGCTCTGGACTTCGAGAAGAGAGGTAAATGGTAATGTTTTGTGAACATATGAACTGAGCTCCAGGTAGCAGCTTCTAGAATGTCTCTGGTATGAACCCCTCTGAGAAAAGCTGCAGAAGTAGATGCAGAAGTAGATGCAGTCCTGGTGGAATGGGATCTGATCCCCTTGGGGACAGGTTTACCATGGTGCATGTAGTAGAAATGAATACAATGGCTTATCTATTTTGAAATGGTCTGCTTTGAAATAGCCCTTCCCTCTGCCCCTGCAGCAAATGCCACCAGTAATTGTTCAGATTTTCTTAAAGATTTTGTCCTGTTTAAGTAGAATCGTAGTTGTCTGTGCACATCCAATGAATGCAGAATCCGCTCGCCCTTGTTCTGTGGATTTGGAAAAAAGGTTGGCAGATGAATGATCAGATTAAGAGCCACGCTACATACCACTTTAGGCATAAAAGATGGATTGGTCCTGAGAGCCACCCTGTCAGGGTAAAAGATAATAAAAGGCTCCACTGCCATGAGAGCCTGTAGTTCTGAAATAATTCTAGCTGAAGTGACTGCTAAAAGAAAAGCTGTCTTCCAAGATAGAAATTTTATGTCTGCAGTAGCAGCTGGTTCAAAAGGAGGTAGGGTGAGTTTTTCCAACACAAAACTGAGGTCCCATGCAGGAGTTGGTGCTCTCCTGGGAGGTCTCAAATTCTTGGCCCCTCTGAGGTACTGCTTCAGCAGGGGATGAGAAAAGAGGGGAGGCTCTGTGTTGTAATCAGCTGAAATGGCAGAGGCATGGATGTTTATGGAAGAAAAGGATAGGCCCTTGTGAAGCATCTCAGTTAAATATTGCAAAATCTGTGGAATATTGGGCATTGATGTGTTTATTCTTTGTGCTTCGTTCCAGGCACAGAATCTTTTCCATTTGTCAGCATAAGATTTTCTAGTACTAGGCCTTCTACCCTCCAAAATGACATCCATCACAGGTTTGCTGAGAGATGTAACTGGTGAAATCAGTTGATTAACCATGCTGCAAGATTCAGAGTTTGGAGCAGAGTGTGCAGAATTTGATAGTTCTGCTGAGACAGTAGATAAGGTGTTTAAGGCAGGTACCACGGTGGAAGGTGTGACATACTGCGTAGGAGCAGGTACCAGTGTTGCATATGGAATTAATGCAGGAAGCCATGAACCCCAAGCCTGCAGAATTTGTCTTGCAGATAGCTGGGTTTTTGTGGCCACTTGTTTGAAGTAAGTCATCAATTGAATTTGTTTTTCTGGCGTGAGGTAAGTCATCTGGGCAGTTGTATTCAAGCTTGCACCAAGGAATGTAATTATTTGAGAGGGTACCAGTTGCGATTTCTTTTTGTTTATGGTGTTTCCTAGGCAAGTTAGTAGCCTTTTTACAAATGCCAGATGTAGAAGTGTGTCTGTTTTCTGCCTGAATTAGGCAATCGTCCAGGTAAGGATAAATTTTAATGTTTCTTTGTCTGCAAAATGCAATCACTGGTGCCAGGCACTTTGTAAAGACCCTGGGCACAGGAGATAAGCCAAAGGGCAGTGCAGAGAACTGGTAATGCAAATAGCATGCTTTGAAGCGGAGGCATCTTCTGCAAGACTCCCTGATTGGGATATACAGGTAAGCCTCTTTTAGGTCTAGAGTTACCAACCAGGCATCCTTGCCTAGCATAGGCAGTAACTGTTGTAGAGTCAGCATCTTGAATTATGGAATGTCCAGAAATGTATTTAGAATGGATAGGTCCAGAATTGGACGCTATGATTTGTCTTTTCTGTGTACCAGGAAATGTCTTTAATAAAAACCTTGTCCCTTTTTCCTTTTTTGGTACTGGTGAATAGCCCCCATATTCATGAGGGACATAACTTGTTTCTGGGCCTCTGCCCACTGATTTGGGGGCAGATCTGGCCATCCGTTTGGGATTGGCAATGTGTGGAAATGAAATCTGTATCCCTGGGTTACTATATTTAAAACCCACTTGTCCTGCGTAATTAGATGCCAATTTTGTGCATGAAGTGCCAGTTTTCCCCCCAAAGGGGCTGCCAAAAGATAAGTGCTTAGAGATGACAGAGGAAAGTCATTGAGACTGTTTACCGTAGGGAGGTGCCTTGTTACTTCCAGATTTGGAGGTGGAGGCACCCCATTGTTTTGTTCTACAAGTTCCTTGTGACTGAAACCTGGAGCCTTTGGAGTGTCTGGGTTTGACCTGAGAGGCTCTGGGAGGTACTGGAAAGGACCAATTCTTAGTAGGCCAGTGCCTACTGAACCTGGGTGGTTGCACTTGTAGGAAATCTTTAACAGTTTGCATAGATTTAGCTTCATCTTCCATCTTTTTCAAAACTTCTTCTGCCTTATTACCAAATAAACTGTCCTGTTGTAAAGGAGCATCCAAACAATTTTGCTTTAACATGATCAGGCAGATTTTGTTCCTTGAGCCAAGCATGCCTTCTTATCACAGATCCAGTTACAGCGGCCCTGCAAGAGGCCTCCAAGGAATCAAAACCACATTGCAAAGTATGCTTTCCAACTTTTCAGCTGAATGCAGTAAAATCCTGTAACTCTTTATTTTCCACACAGTCAGAAATCAACATCATTTTCTGTTTAAGTAGGCCCATGACATGCTGCTGATATTTAAGCATATGAAATTGACAGTTTAAAGCCCTGATTGCCAAGACTGCAGATGTGTGAACCTTCTTACCCCATCTATCCAGCGCCCTGGAGTCTCTATCAGAAGGGGTAGGATTTTTAGCAGTAGAGGCCTTAACGCCCTTGGAACCCTGAGAAATAGTTTCAGGGTCAGCAATAGGGAACCCTGTAATATCTGTCTGGCTTACTAGGAGCTGGAGGCAGGGAATCAGGAGCCATGATGGATTCTGAGAAAACATCATCAACAATGTCTACAAAAGGAGGTATAGCCAAAGGCCTATGCTGAGGAAGAAGGAGGAAATCCATAAGCCTCTTTTTAGATTCTGAAAAATCCTGACTCTCCCAGTGAAAATGTTCCCTTAAGGTATGCAAAGTTTCTCCAAAAGAAAAATCCTCAGGAGGCGAAGCAGAAGGGATGGATTCTTCTGCATCAGAGTCCTCATAAGGTGGAATAGACAATTCCTGATCAGAAGAGAAATCAGATGAAATGGAAACCTGATCTGATTCATAATCAGTGCCTTGCCTAGGCCTCTTAGCAGGAGGGGATGAGAACCCTTGATCAAGGTATTTAAATCCTCAGCCATTTTGATCATTTATTTTTTAGGCATAGAGGCCTGTGCACGTGGCCAAAGCATCGGATTTTTAGACATAGAAGTTGATTTTGGCCTAGGTTTTGAAGATGGTGTCTGTTTAATATACAAATCTTTAGGCCTGAAAACACCCTCAGAAGCCGGAGCCTGCTCAGAGGCTCCGGACCCATCTAAGGTAGAGACATCCGTGGGTTCAATACTAAAAGTGTCTCGCTGCATACCAAACTCCAAATGGGTCTCATTAGAGGCCTGCGAATCAAAAGTAGTGGGCATCAGGGGCTGCGAAAGCAACTCATTGAGTACTGGCGAACCGGCGACTGGCTTAGGAGAAGCTTCATCTTCGGTTTTGGACATCGGTCTGTCTCTGTCTTTTTCTTTGCGATTTTTGTGTATTCCGGTAGTCGGATTGCTAACCGATGACATTTCTGGATAGTTAAACCTTGAGCCAAAATATTTAGATGCAAAAATATACCAACGCTTAATAGTGCACTGATTAAATTTAGCACAAAACTGACAGCAGGGCACGTTGTGGTCAGGGCTTAGGCAAGGAATACAGTACAAATGAAAATCCTCATGAGGTATTTGCTTCCCACAAGTAATACATTTATTAACTTTTACTGACATTGTTAAGGAGCAAGAAAAAGTTTCCCCAACAGAGTACTTAGCTTTAGATTGAGGACTTTGGTTCTGAAACTCAAAAATGAAAATTTCATGAGTCGGCCGACCGGCACATGCCATCTGCTTCTGCTTCGGGCACCGCGCAGCAAGAAAGACTAATAAAAAAAGGTGTTGGCTGCATGTTTTACAGCCCTGATGACCTGACGTCATGGAAGAAGGGACAGCAACCGACGCAGGACCCAAGACTTTGTTAATCAGGCCGACTGAGGGCAACCTGCCAACAGATTACCCAAATGTAATGACTGCAACAGTGAAACACGAAGAACATCTTCTATATGACATTAGAACAGGGAGTATTACTAATGCACTATGAAACATGTACCAACTTTTGATAATACACACACATTTAGATTTATGGTGATGAAACCGGTAGAATTGAATGAACGAGGTAGAGATTTGGGAAATCAAACAGAATTTGTGGAAATAAGATGGATAATTAGACTGACAGTGGACACTGGCAAGGGTTTAAATGAGAAACTTCCATTAAAATCTGTTTTAAAAAGTAGAACTCTATGCAGATATTTAGTATTATATTTTTGAATTGTGTGTTTTTAAGACAATTCAGCATGGCTTAAAGGTTCAATTGAGAAACTTCCACTAAAACCTGTTTCAGAAAGTAGAACTCTACACAGTTAATTTCTGAACTGTTACGTGTCTAGGACAAATGCATGGCTTTAGATGGCATAGTGATAAAGTGTTAAGATCATGTGACTGACTAAGTTCATCTGCTGAAGAATGACTTTACATCTGATAAAGCAGTAATAACATACTGTGAAAGCGGTAATGTTTTATTAAAAGTCTTTTATTTTTACACTTGGTTTCCCATTGTTTTGGTTTACTTTATGTGCTTTTTGGATATACCAGAACTTCAACTGTAAACTGAAAAGACTTGTGGAGAAAAAAAAAGTGGTTCTATGGTACACTGTAAAATAAACGAAGTAGGACAGGCAGTCTGCTAAAGTTTCTTTATTGAGAAATCCTAAAACCTGCAATGTTGCAAGTTCCAAGGTCGACCAAAAATGGACATCATTTTCATCTAAACAAAAAACTACCATCATAACAGTCTCTATTGAAATACAAAACAGTAAGGATTTAATAAACATCAAAGCTGCATGCAGTACAAATACCATAGCACAATCGCAATAAATGGTAGCTAGACTTCTCTGACCAGATTAAAAAAAAAAATGCTTCACAAAGGCAAAATTCTGAGAACCAGAAAAAGACAACAGACAAATGTAAATTGGTGAACTGATGCTCTTCTTTAGTTTTCGTTGTATAAACTAAACCATCAGTCACCAAGAAAAGCTTCATCTACTAAGTGTAGTAACCCACACCTAAAACAAAGCAACTTGGGAGGCTGGTGGTAAAACCTGGGGGCGATAGGGTTACATACCATGCATGCACACAACATATTCATAATTTTTTTACATTATTAATTTACACATGGATGGTATATTATATAGTAATCAAAAGAAACACTTATACCCAGTACATTTACCTGATTAACAAAAATGCATAGTCCCATTAACACAACTGCTGGCATTAATGTTCTCAAGTAAATAAAGGATTATTTTATCAAGAGATGTGATACACAGGCTTATAACATTCCCACCTGAATGATTTTTATGTATATTGTGTGCCAAACAACTGATTTCCCAACAAGTACCAGCTTAAATTCCAAGCAAATGTGAAATCCAAATTTATAGGAAAAAAATAGTTAATCGTGCTGCCATGGACAATGGGCTATACAAATTAATCAAGTCTGTATTTAGTGAAGAATCAATACTTTATTGCAAAAAGTACAGGCAACTAGATAAGCTTGAAACTTTGCAACAGCACACTGAGCTAACTACTCAGAATCTTAACCAAAGGTGTTTCCTGCCCATTATACGCTGTATGCCTCTACATATACTAATATCCAGATTTCATCCATGGCCTCCAGCTGTGCAAACTCCTCCTAAGTCTTCGCAATTGAAAGTATTCCTCTTTTTTGCTACTTCGGCATTACCGAACATGGCACAGCTCACATCTCTTCAGTTTCTTTGCTTTACACACTTCTATCAATTAACAGGTAACTCTTTAAATGCCCTACCAAAACCAAGCTGAAATGTCATCATGCCCACTCAGGCCACATAAGTAAACAGTTTTATAAAGACCCAATACTGAATTCTAAGTGACAGAAGTTGCCATGTCCAAACAATGGATACACAAAGACTAATACATGCACACAGAAACCAGACATTGATATCTTACAGTTACATTCTCATCTATGATGGTGCTTGCAAAGTTCAATTCAGCTACAGTATGCATTGTGGAATGTCAGCTTTGAGGTCAATCCTAGTTTACTGTACTATGAATATAGTCTTACTTGGAGAGACTTATTTGCGAATCTCTATCAATATACAATTTTTTTTTACCTGTTAATGTCTATGGCCAGGGTTACAACTGAAAATGATCCCTGCACCATTACATCAAGAAATAAAGCAATTAAGACAAGTGAAATGAAGTAGATAAACACCAAAATATATACAGTTGGAATAGCTTCACTTCACTTGGTTTTATCTGTCATTCACTTTTCTAGTCCACTTGTTACTTTATGTATGACAACTATCCCCATTTCTTGTCTTACATCTGTGAAGAAAACCACAACAAAGGGTTGATGGGGATGTAAAATATTCTTTGTTAATACGTCTTTGCTGTGTACCGGAATTTCTGGAACTGGTTCTGCTTGACAACATTTACCTTTCTGGATGACTATTACCCAACTAAGAACAGGTTGGCAATTTCCACTAACAGTTTTTGTTATCAGTGTTTCTGACAAACAGCAAATTTCTACTGAGAGTCTAACATGCTTCCTTTGCAGAAGTTCTAACACTAACTTCAAAACAAAACACTTTGGATTATACTACCGCTCTTACGTTAATGAACTGTTAAAAAAATAATTAAAATTGCACCAACAAACTGGAACAATGTTACTGAAATATAAGAATGTACAACAGGTACAACAATCCCTCAATGACCACTTTGTTATTTAAATGCTTCAGAGATGGAGAATAATCCTACTAAACAGTCTCCATTCTCATACTTATCAACTGACAGTTGCACCTTAAAATATTGACATGTACATAGGGAGGTGGTTCAAATATAAAATAGATGTTACTAGTATTTAATGCAACATGGCTTACTTTTGTGAGCTTGTCTCTAAGTAACACAGCACAGCCTACAGCCATTAGCTTCTTAGCCATTTCTGTACTATTTAAGTTACAAACTCTCATTCTCTCTTATAAATCACCACATTTTAAATTGCAACAAATGCTCACACACTTTAACAATATAGGAAAAAAAAAAGTAGGATACCACTGTGCAGTACATACACATTTTGTTTTTAAAATTTTCTTTCACTTCATTACTTACATTGCTCAATTCCTGACTTTCTGTAAACCTCACTCCTCCTGAGTATTATTATGCACTCGCTGTTCACAAAAAACAAAGTTGTCTCATTCCTTTTTTAAATATTCTAACCTACAGTTGTTTTATCTTTATTACAATATTCATAACTTCTGTTATGGCTGTTACGGCTTCCATTTTCTAGTAATAGACTTTTTGGCACTTGGCAATGCCTTGCTCTGTCTAGACAAATCACATCTTGTATCCTAGTTCAAAAGTATCATTTCATGAGTTACTATAACTTCTTCCCCAATGTCAAAATAGTTTATAGGAAATTTTTTAAAACCTGCCAAAAACTTGCAACATTCCCAAAAACATGCTACTAGTAACCTCTTCTCTAGTACATCTCGAAAATTACTTATAAACCTTAGAAAAATCCCCCGAAATCTACTTGGGGTATAAAAATACCTATGCAAATATTTCCATGCAAACATCCTGAACATTTTAATCTCTAACACACATGGGAGTTGCACAGCTGTCTTCCCATTATTCCTTTGTAAACTGCCTTTCCATTCTCTTTTGTCAACCTTCTAACCTTTAATTTCATTCGTATAGTTACCATGCAATATTTTTATATGTCCTATTAATTATTCCTTTTTTTAACAGCACCTTCTGCTCTAGACTCAACTCAAAACTCTACACTTGGCATTCTTGTTCTTTTCTCTCTCTGTCTACTTTCTGTAATAGTCTCCTTCTTCCCATTCTACTTTTCCCTACCAAGTTATTTTCTCCAAATACCTTAGGTTCCTTTAATTTCTTTGAGTAAATTCAAGCTCCCTCTTGTCCATTTTCTACATAAATACATGTCAACAACTGTAATATCTCCTTTCTTCATTCCTGTGCTGGCTTAGTTCTTAGAACACTTTGACACTTTATTCTGCATAGCTGTTAATACTCTCCTTAAAAATTTGCAATTGAAAGCCTAGTCTCCGTTTCTCAGTCTCCCAAACAATTTCATCATCTTCTGCACTGACTTATAATTAGCTTCTTGTATTCTGTATATGAACCTTAACCGTTTAGCTTTACAGTACCCTTTTAAAATTAGGTAATGATCTGCACTGTTACCAAGACTTGGTTTAAAGCCACAGAAAGTACTCAGACAGTACCTTCCACATATTTAGACCAAAAGCCACACCAAGGGGCACTGAAGGTGGAGGTGTCTCGATCTAAGTTAGCAACAAATGTAACACCAGGTTGGTTAAACAGGATGATGCCCTGGAGTTCAAAGTCTCCACAGACAAGGTTCTTTAGCATGTTCTGCCCAGCTACAGGTCACCATCTATCACACACGAAGCTCACAACTCTTACCTAGACCTACTCGAGGCACTCCGCATCCAACCAAATACCCTATTCATGGCAGATTTTAACCACCTCTCTATAGACCAAGAAATGTACACAGACTAAATCACAGGCACAGAGTTTCCTGGACCTATCAACTCAAACACCCTGGATAAGATAATGCGCACTCCAGAGTATCAAATGTATATCAACTAGTACTAACCAACATGGGAGGGTGTTGTAAATCCACCCCATATCATATCCTCATTGGTGAGGCTGGACCACAAAGCTGCCTGCCTCAAATTATAAATCAACCCAGAAAACTCAACGAAATCCGTAATAGTTAAGAACTCTTCTAAAATCAAACTACATCTTATTAAGCAACAGTTTGTCAAAATTCATGATTCCCCAAACCCAGAGAACACAGCTACCAAAGTAGAATTATTTACAAAAACAGTGTACAAACATGTAAATGGATGCCCTGAAGCTACCATACCTACCAGAAGCAAGTCCAGATCTAACACCCAAAACAAACCCCATTGGTGGAATCCTTATCTTAACAGGGTACATAACAAAAGTTAGTCATGGCCAAAACCTGAAATGGCAACTCTGAGATGAGAGCTTTCCACTTCAACTAAAGAAGAAACTAAGAGGTGTGGTAAAGTACAAGAAGGCCAATTGTGAGGTCAGGATAGCCTCTCAGGCTAACGAAATACAAAGGCCTTCTTCAGCTATGTCAGGAACCTTAAAAGTAACACCTGGCAATGTGCACAACTGCTGGTAAATGGCACAACCTTCATTGACCAGGGTGACATAGCGAATCTACTGGCTGATAAATTTAACTCTAACTTCACCCTGAACTACCCCTGTGAAACCCCTTCTAGCATCCTCTCCCCCAATCTATCAACATGGAACAGGTCCTGGTGGCACTCAATATGGCAAAAAACGCTGTTTCAATGGGCCAGGACAGTATCCCTGGTTGCCTCCTAAAAAAAATGACCTAGTGGGCCACCTGAGGCACTCTTCAACTACAATCTCACAAGAGGCTATGTGCAAGGTGAATGGAGGGGCTACAACAGTTATCTCTCTTTGTAAGGTTGGACCATCAACCAACCCTAGGAGCTACAAGCCCACCAATTTGAGAAGTTTAATATACAAAGCCACAGAATTAATCATCTGTTTAACTCATTTTACATAGTGAATCATTTAACTGTTTTTGTTTGTTTGTTTGACATTTGTTGACGACGCAATTCTGAGGCCTGGGGAGAAAATCTCCAAAGAACAAAATTTAAATTGTAATAAGCTATATAAATTCTCGATTGCAGTCTTAACAAATGATTATATGTAAAATATAGTTTTGAGAAGTATAAAGACTTTTTTTAACTTGGAAAAAGGCAACACTAAGTGCCTAGTACTACATCTAGAGGCCATGTTAACAATTACAGTACACTGACAAATTAAAGCCTAAATATTTACATTTTTCTTTTTAAACAGAGTTCCTTTAATTCTTATTACAGAATTCCCCTCAAAGGCCTTTACCAGATAATATGAGCACTGTGCCAACTAGCATGAATGGTGTGTATTTTGCCTATAATTCCAATCACTTCTTACCTTCAAAGAGCAGTGTAAGAGTTTCAGCAAACATAACTGCTGCCCGACGTTCATTCATATCCGTGCCAAGAGCAAGGGTCAGGTTTTCCTTGGCTTTGCTGGCAATCTGTAATGCAAACAGGTTATGTGCCCTTATTTATTTTATTTTTAGTCATGTATTCATTTTCATATTCTCAAAACACAATAGAGGCTTACAGTTAAGAGCACATTAGTTATTCTAATATTATACCCAATAAACTACCAAGTGCCAGTGTATAATGATTAGTATTGAGTAAGCAAGTCTGATACTGGGACAGTCCATCAGCACAGCAGTTCAGCTTGCATCATTAGTGTACGAGGCTCATGAATCACTAGAGAAGGGGAGAGCTTTAACACATTATGCCAAACATACGTATTAAGATGTGCAATCTATGTGTACTGCAGGGATGTACAAAGACAGCAATGCAGCATGCCCTGCCTCTATTAAATTAGCGGTTACACAACTGATTATATCACAATAATGACATATCAATGTCCCCAAGTTTCTCTGTTAAGTCTCCATTAATGTCAACAATGTCTGATAACTCCATGTGGTTTGACTATGTAGCGGAATGCAGTTTCAAAATGGTGTGAAGATGACAAGACAGAGAAATCTAACATTAAGATGTTGGTGGTCATGATAAATGCTATACGGAAGGAGATTTATTGCCGCTTCAAAAGGTATGTTGATCCCTTGAGCTGTTCTGTCAAGTGTGAAAACAAAGTATACCTTTACTGTTTGTGTTTTCTGATTCAGTTTAGGCATTAGCTGCATAGTACTTTGTAGTCTCTGGAATCCATCCATTCATTAAAACCCCTCTTTCCCATTTTTGCACATAGGGCTGAGGGTGACACTTCAACAGTGAATCATCTACAGCCACGGTTTACACCGCCAGGTAGCTAGCCCTGCCACTGTAATTCTTACACACACACACACACACACACACACACACACACACACACACACACACACACACACACACACACACACACACACACACACACCTACCTATGGCCACATTCACAGTGTCCAGTTCACCTTACTGCATGTGTTTGGAATGTGGGAGGAAACCGGAGTACCCATGTGAACACAGGGAGGACATACAGACTCCACATAGAAGGCAATCCAGCTGAGAATCAAACTGGGAAAACTCTTTGTTGTGAGGTGACAATATCCGCTGTGCCACTATGCCACCTTTATGGACTAACAGCTTTAGATGTGCGGAAAAATGAAGAGGGAATGTTTGGTATAGTTTTCAGCTGCCATAAAAACAGCGTCAACTTAATAAATTAAAATACAAACTATATCCAGCAAATCTGAAGATGTTTCCCCCAACAATGATGTAACTGTTTATCCAAGTTTAGTCAACAACAGGCAGACCATAAGGGTTGCTGCAATTGCTTGAAAAGGAGAGCAGAGTATGTGTCAGCAGAACCAGACAAAGGGAGTTAATGCTTAGATACTGATGAACTGGAAGAAGAACTTGAGCAACGGAAAGGTCACAAAGTAGTTGTATTGTGATGCCATGAGTGAGAAAATACTTTAAAATGTGATGTCTGTACTTTTTCTTCCTTTCAGACTAATACGTTTGTAAGCTAAATTTAAGTCTTGTAAGACCTGCAACAGAAACTGCACCATGAAACCGCTTGGACACAATGGTTTATTGTGAGAACAGACTCGTATTTGATTTCTTGGGAAATAGAAAACATAAGTTTAAAGGTTTTAACTACATTCACCTGGGTAAAATGCAGAAAATTGTAAAGAGACATTGTATCGCTAAAGAGAGACTAACAGAATTAGTCAAAATAGCAAACAAAAATTAATGAACTCTCACCTATTACAACCACCAATACCTCACGGTGGTGGCAGACCAAGACAGAATCCAGCTAAAATGCAGATAACTGGCAAAACATGTACAGAAACACAAAGGAAAAGCAATATAAACAAAAATAATGAAATAAGGCAACTATAAGTGCAGTTTATTATGCTGTAGAACCAAACAAGAAGGCCAAACAAAAAAAATGGTGAATGAAAAGCCTTATATTTCTTATAGAAACACTAAAAACTTAAAAAGAAGGCTATGTTATAAAGATTTTAAAGTATATGCCAAGCAACAAACAGTTACGAAGCAAGGCACTTTTAAAGTGTATGAATTGTAGTTGTTGTAATGATATTTTAACAGGTAATAATAATGTGTTCACACATCCTGTGACCAGCAGGCAATATACTTTTCCCTCACAGCCAGTTGTAATACCAGCTATGTGGCGTACCTTGTCACTTGTGTAAAATGCTTTTCATTTTATGTGGGGAAATCCACCAGAAGGCTGAGGGAGCGAATTATTGAGGATAAGTTGGACATAAGAAGGAGAAATGACAAGAATGCTCTAAGCAGACATATCGTGAACAAGGGTGAGGACCATTATTTTAAGTTTAGGGTAACAGGCATAGTAGTGAAAGGAACCAGGGGGGCGATTTAAACAATTTTCTTGAAAATAAAGAGTATGAATGGATTATCAGATTATGTGCAGAGTCTGAACATGGTCTTAACAATACTGTAAGTATTAAACCTGTTTTAGTAAGAATACAACAAAATATTTAAGGTATTTTTTTGTTTAATTTTATGCAGTGTCATGGGATATGCTGGCTGTGGTCATGTGATACTTGTTTGCTCTTATTTAAATAGTGATTATTCTGTGTAATGGTATTAGCATTGAGAAAGGGCTGTTACCTGAAAGCTTTGCTTTAATAAAGTTTTTGCTTTACGGTGGAGCGGTTTATTTCTGCGTCTATTGTTATTTTTCCAGTTAGCACAGTATCAACCTTATTACCACTTGTTAAAGCTATGCCTATACTAACAAACCAATTTTCTGAACAGCAGCACTTTAATAATGGGTCCCAAGTTCTAGAAACAGTGGGATAAAAAAGTGTTAATAGCAGGTGCCAAGGTAACTAGTTTTAGTGTTTTTAAATAGTTTTTTCTTGTATAGGATATCAGTAGAACAATTTGGTCAACTGTATGAGGCAATTACCCCAAAGCTCCCCATTAAAATCACTGGAATGGCCAACACAGACGTGAATGGTCATGCTACTTAATAGCACGACTTCTCACTATATTCTACACAACAACAGAATATGTTTAGCCAACCCCGGTCATATTACTATGCCCTACAAGCACCTGCAACTGACTCCCATAAGCAATCTCAGTACTTTTTCAGCCATCTCTAGTCACTTGATAAGAGTGTCTGCTGATCTTGGTAATCACTTATATTCACTAATGTTATTTTGCAGGTATGCGTGTTTGTTAATATTTTTCTAGCAATAAACCAGATACAAGAGCATGAATTCATTGCGAGATGCCAGCATTAGAAGACCAAAATTAGTTAAAGGAACTTTATTAACTCGCATTTTCTCCATTCATTATAACTAACAGGATCAACAAACCAGAACAGATGTGCAGTTTGTAATCTGTGACTGATCAGTCTACCTCTCAGGTTCTCACCTGATCAAAAAAAAATGTTCAAAATCAGACTTTCAGCTGAAGTTTCATATGTGATTGGCAATTAAGTATGTAGCCAGAGATACTTTCTGCACATTTAATAACTATTCTGTTCCTTCTGTGTTATCTTAGCAATAGTGCATCAGGTAGGGACCAGATAATCACAGAATATATTTTTTAATCTAGTCATAACCTAGTTATACAGTTACACTGAAAGTGGTCATGCTTTTTAACACCTTTATTAAATCATAACACATAGGCAAACATTTATATAAAAATAAACCATATTAACTTATTTAAAGTTACAATTATATACCGCATGACCTTTCTTATAACTATCATCAGCCCAACATTATATAAAATGTTCAATTCCCGCCGTCTCTTAAACCTCATTCCTCTACCAGATGAAAATTTTGCATGTATTGTTCCCTATCACATCTCCAACATTTGCCATCTACCAGAGGAAGAATTTTTTTGGAGTCTGCTTGGGGTATAAAAATACCTATGCAAACATTCCCAAGCAAAAATCCTAAATCTTCTTGACTTTACTGCACATGCGGGAGCCGTATCCTCCCATTGTTCCCTTGTACATTATTTATGCAATCTTTCTTCCCAATCTTTTCTAACCTCCTCTGGTCGATTCCTATAGTTACTGTGCAATATCTTTTATGCCCTAATAAATTATCCATTTTTAAGCAGCAGCTTCTGTTGTAGCCATCATTGGAATTGGAGAAACCATGTGTCCAACATGAGTCCTGGAAAGCCTAGGTCAGCCATACCTGTGGATGAGTGATCAGATCTGGAGAGGGATCCAATGTCCAAGGCAGACATAGCAGACAAAACCAAAGAAAGAGGAACCACACTTGTGGCCAAAAGGGGGCAATGAGAATAACCTTGCTCTTCAACCAGAGTGCTTTCTGAAGAAAATTGGGTTTTAGAGATAATGGAGGGGGGTAAGCATAAAGGAGACCAGAAGGCCAGACGTGAACTAGAGCATCTCTCAGTGACCCCCCCCCCTGAGGTGGAATTAGAGCAAAGAACCTGCTGTACTTACTCTTGAGGGGAGAGGCGAAGAAACTGCAGTAGGGTTGATCCCGTCAATGGAAGATTCTCTCCACCCTGCTTGACTGAGAGACCAGTTGTGAGATATTGGAATAGTCCTGCTGAGTTTGTTGGCTAGCATGTTGGATTTCCCCGGTAAGTGCACTGCTAAAAGAAAGGGGTTGAAGAAGATTGTACACAGCCACACATTCAATGATTCTGGACAAAGGGGTATGACAAGGTCCCCCCTGTTTGTTGATGTACCAAACCACAGACATGTTGTCTGTTTGGAAAGAGGAAGAGTGCTCTGAAAAGTCTGCAATGCTAGGAGGACTGCTCTCATCTCTGGGACATCAATATGCAAATTGGTTTCTTCTGGGGAACAAGTGCCTAAGATGGCCCATCCCAACAAATTCCCTCCAGCCTAACTGGGAGTCATCTGTGGTAATCATGGCTACTGGGGGTGGGATACAAAGGTATGACCCTGACAAACTTCTGTGGACTGAATGCACCAAAGCAGGGAGTTCCTGCAACCATGAGAAAGTTTTATAGGACGGGTCAGAGGCTGTTGAATTGACCACTGAACTGCTAGAGTCCACTGAAGAACACACATGTAAAAATGAGCAGTTGGTAGTAAGGTAATCGCAGCAGCCATTGATCCTAAGGCATGAAGAAATAGTTTTGCTGGGGTAGAAGGGAGTGAAAGAATCTCTCTGAAATGCAGTCATAAGGACTGTACTCTGGTGGAAGAAGGGCCAACTGACTGACTGTGTACAGGCAAGCTCCTATAAAACTCCAAGACTTGAATGAGCTGAAGATGGGACTTGGATTAATGGACTGTGAAAGACTGACTTAATGAGAGTAAGTAGTTCCTGGCCTTTTTGAGAAGATGCCTGGTTTGGGCAGTGAGGAGTCAGTTGTCTAGGTAAGGAAACACTGAAGTCTGAGATGAGCTCCTACCACTGCAATGCATTTGAACACCTTGGGGCTGTGGTGAGATCAAAGAGCAAGACAGGGCTTTGAACTGGTAACAGCTGGCCCCCAAATGAAAGTGCAGATATCTCTGGGAGCATCTGTTCATTTTTATGTGACAGTATGCATCTTGGAGATCTATACACCACATCCAGGCATCATTGTGTAGAAGAGGTAGAACAGACAGAGCCATGACCATCCGGAACTTGGAACTCTTTCCAAACGGATTTATATTTGTGAAATCCAGAATGTGCCTCAGGTCCCCTGTTTTCTTTGGCACTAAGAAAAACCTTGAGAAAGCTCCAAATTCTCTTTGGTCTGGTGGGACCCTCTTGGATGACTCTTGTGTCTAGCAGCTTTTTCACCCAAATGTCATTTGTAATAGATCCCCAGGCTGCCTGTAGCAGGGACAGCCCCCCCCCCCCACAACAGCTTCCATATAAAAGCACTTGGGCAAAACTTCAAAAAAACTGAACGGGTCTATTCGAAAAGGAATCTCGAAACCCGTGATTCTGCAAGTCTCCTCTGCTGTGAGGGTGGTGTCTTCTGTTGGAACCCCCACCACCACCACCACCACCACTGGGGAAAAAAAGTTTCCCCTCATGAGTCTTGAAAAGGTCCTTGTTAGTTTCGGAACTACATCTTTTTACCTCCACACAGATTCCAAGAAAAGGATCTCTGCAGTGTAGAAAGAAGGATTCCCATGGCAGACAAGGTCTTTCCATCTTGCTCACTATGGGAGAGTGTTTCTTCTACTGTGGGTCCTGAAGAAGGAAAATCCATCAAAGGGAGCATTGATAAAAGAATTAAAAGAACTAAACAAGTCACACGAACATATCCAGGCAGGTCTCCTGATGGCTATGCCTGAACCCACTGCACATGAGGAATCTTCTGCTGAATGAGAGATTAATTTCATGGATGTATTAGAAATTGATTGAAGGGTGGCTAGCTGTGAAGAAATCTAAGTTCCTCTGTCAAATGGACCCAGGACTAGACTTCAAGAATTCCTTAATCAGGTCTCTCTCCAATCTAGTAAAATATGTCAAGTTGTTGAGCGACCATAGAGCAAAGGTTGCTGAGGCATAAACACATTTTCCAAACCTGTCCATCTCACTAAACTATCTATTAGGAGGATGAAAAGAAGAGCTTTGTTCAGCCGGCTTTTGTTTTGTGACTGCCACCACAACCATGGCATTCATGACAACTACCTTACTCAAATGAAGCCTGTCTTTGGGTGGAGCAAGAAATTTGTCTGGATGATGGGGAAATGGTACCATGGTATCCAGCTCCTTCCATGCTCAGCGAGACACCAGCTCTATACAGTCATCTACCGGTAACCCAAGACATAGATGAGGTGGACCTGAAGGCTTCTCAGAACACCAACTCCTCCTGGGAAGGGAGGGGGTTGGAAGAGCATCCACATTTCCGGCTAAGGATCTGTAGAATGTCTCCAAAAAAGAGATCTTCTAGTGGAGATCTTGGAGACCCCTCCCATTCATCGAAGCTGGTGTCTCCTCCTCTTCATTGAAGTCAGTGTCTTTGGTTAAAAATTTCTGGGGGAATCTATATGCCTCCTTTTAAACAAAATTTTCCAGGGTGACCTCCTCAGTGGGATGATCTTGAGAGGTATCAGAAGACAGGGGAAGTTCCTGGGTAGGAACTGCCTGAAAGCTAAGAGAGGCTGGCTGTCCCTGAGGGACAGGTTGATGAGACTCAGAAACTGATCCGAAGGAGGTATGGAGGTAGGATCTGAAGAAGCAAGAGTAGAATGTACTCTCAGGTGAGAGAAAGCCCTCTACACTACTTCATAGGTTCACTGGTAGGTACTAGGCTATTGGCCCCAAGGCCTATATAAGCCTAGGCTTTCGCCACCCAAGAAAATTATATTCCTGTGCCCCTGTCTAGTAGAGCCACAGAAGTGATCCCCAGGGTGAATTTCCTATTTCCCAAACAGTCAAGATTTTTCTTGGAGTGCTAATGAGGAGCTTTGTTTGATATAGATAGGTAGTTTGTTCCAGAGTATGGGAAGTGTCTGGGACAGGAATCTATCCCTCCAGCATGTTCTGTTTATTGTGGTGACAAGGTTTAGGTCCTTAGAGCATGTAGCTCGGAGGGATTGAGATTTCTTTAAGTGGAGCATGTCCAACAGCTCTGGGTTTGACATAGCTTTGTATGTTAGGCACAGATCTCCTCTGAGTAGGCAATATGCAACGGAGTAAAGCTGGAGTTTTTTGAGTTGGTCTGCGTAGGGCATCTGTTTGAGGCTGGTAATCCTCTTTGTGAGGTATTTCTGCGGCCTTTCTAGTTGTTGTAGATGCCTTGTGAGGTACATACCAAAAGGGGTGTTGCACTCTATAATGGGTCTGAGTGACGAGTAGAGGGGAACAATGACCTCTTTTTTCCTGGATGAGAAACCTTTTGTGATGAGGTGTGCCACATAGAATTTCCTAACTACTGTGGCTATGTGATTATCAAAGGAGAGCCTACTGTCGAGCTGTGTCCCAAGATCTCTTATCATACTTTTGGGTGTTAAGTTGACTATTGCCCATGTAGTAGTTCATCGGTACAGAGTTTTTACCAAAGGGGATGACAATGCACTTTTTGACATTGAGCTTGAGGCCATGGCTTTGACACCAGGCATCTGTCTCAGTGAGGCCCTTTTGTAGGATGTCCACATCATTCGGAGTTTGGATTATGGCTCCTAATTTGCAGTCATCTGCGAACTTTGTTAGCCTGTACTTCAGAGAAGTAGATACCAAACAGGAGAAGACCCAGGACTGAACCCTGTGGTACTCCACTTGTCAAAGGTCTGAAGTCGGATTTGGAGTTGGCTACTTTCAGTGTGGGTTATGTCAGTGAGCCAGTTGGCAACCCATCTTGTGACATAGGGATTTATACCTAGTTCAGTGAGTTTATCTATAATTCCAGAGGGGGGGGGATGGTGTCGAAAGCCTTGGCGAGATCTAGATAGGCTGTGTGAACCACCTTACTCTTGTCTATGGCTTTGGCGACTCCTTCAAAGAAGTCTATCAGGTTTAGGACACATGATCTGCCTTTTACAAGCCTGAACTGGGTGGGGTCCAGAATTTGGAGATTACCAATAAGTTCCATGATGATACATTCCATGGCCTTGCAGACCAGGCTCGGTCAGGCTAATGGGGTGGTAAGTTCCTGGGGGCCATGGTGGCTCCCCCTTTGTGGAGTAGGATAAACAGTCACTGTGCACCATTCAGTGGGCAAAAAGCCTGAAGTGAGGCTATGATTGAACATGGTACTTAGGTGGGGTGCCAGTTCGTTCTGTAATTCGTGTAGAATGCAGCCTGGGTTGTTGTCAGGTCCCATGGATGCTGTGTTCTTGGCTTTGGAGAGTGTGGTTTTTACCTGTGCAGCCATGACTACAGGAACTTTGTATTCTTCCGGTATAGAGATGGGCCATTTAGGGGGCGAGAGGTGGGTAAAGTTAGCATTGAACCTATTTGCCAGGCTGTTGGCAATATCAGTTGGTTCTGTATATTTAGTGCCATTGTACTGTAACTCAGAGCAGATCTGAGTGTTGCCATGGAGGTTCTTGACATAGCTATATAGAATGCTTGTGGTTGTCTTTAGAATCAGTGGCGATTTTGTTTCCATAACTAGCTTTGGAGGATTTTATGCGGGATCTCAGCTTCTTACTGAGGCTGACCAGGGAGTTCCTCCAATCATGGGATTTTACTCTTTTTTGCAACAGTTTCTTTCTTCTGTTGCAGTTTGTTTATGGCAGGGGACCACCAGATTGGCTTCCTTTTTTTGGAGGATAGCATCATGGCTCTCTGTTAGGGATAGCACGATACATGCACTCGTGTAAGTGTTTATAAAGTGCATTTGTGTAAGATTCAACAGTTGTACCTATATTGTCCGTCTGCATGGGTGTCATGAAGTTTGCCACTTCTGTCTTAAGAAGCGTGAAGTTGGCTTTGGAGAAATTTTACACGGTGGTTTCCCTAATGGGGATGTGGATGTCTAGGGTGATATGCTTGTGGTTGGATCTGACCAATGAGGAAATTACCTCTGGTGTGGAACACCGGTCACCCATGTTGGTAATGACCAGGTCTAGGATATTGCTGCCCCTGGTGGGGGGGTGGATAAGCTGATCTAAGGCATTAGAATTTATGAATTCCAGAAAACATTGAGAAAAATAGTTGGTACACGAGTAGTTTTCCCAGTTAATGGTGGGGTAGTTGAAATTGCCCATTATTAGGGTGTTGGGTTGTACCCTAATATTTTCCAGTTATCAAGAAATGAGGATTGGGAATCCTGGGGGATCTGTAGCAAGCTACAATTTGGATTCAGGTCTTGCCCACAGTTAGTTGCACTTGGATAATCTCGGATGCATTATGCTGAGCAACTAGCCTGGAGGTGTGGATATCCTTAATGAACATGGACACGTCTCTGCCTTTACTGTTTTGGTCCAGGTTAGGTGGCAGAAAGGTGTGGTATGAATTATAGCTTGGAAATGCAAGGATGCTATCTGGAGCCATGAACCAGGTCTCTGTCACTGCACTGATGTAGATGTTCTCCATTTTAAGGAGTGCCTCAAGTGAGTGCATTCTGAGGTTTAGACTTCTAGCACTGAGTAGCATTACCTTCAGATTTTGCTTGCTTGTACCGGTTATGGTGGTGAATTTGTCATTTGAACCTTGCCTAAAAAAGGCACTATAGGGGTGGCAAGAGCCTTAGCCAGTATCCAGAATCCCAAGGGCGACAGGTGCAGGCCATCTTTGGCAAAGCATCCTAGTCTGTCGATCATGTCATCCCAGGCAGACAGATACTGGATCCCTTTAGAATGACACAAGAAGCTTAGCCAACTGTTGAAGTCAATCATTTTGTCCTTGTACTGTGGTATCATTCTGGGTGATGGCAGGATGCTACTCAGGGCTAAAGTCATACCTGCCTGGGCCACAAGATCAGAGAGCTCCTCCATGTCTCTTTTCATGTAGTCCACGGAGGTACGTCTCAGGTCATTCACACCAACATGGACAATGACAGAGCCATATTTGTACTTGTGGAGTGAACTGAGTGCATGCGTTGTGTGGCGGATCCTGGCACCCAACAGGCAGCTGACAGTAACTTTCTCCTTGTTTAGCCTGGTGAGTGGAACATCAGTGTGCCTGACTATAGAGTCACCTATGACTAGAGTGTTGGGTAAGTTGTTACGCCTTATGGGCTGTGGTTGAGTGGCACACTGAGTTTGTGGGCTATGTGTCATTTGGGTTATGTTGGGGGTTGAGGTTGCTTGCGTTTCTGCTTTGGAGGTCTCTGTTGCTTGAGCAGATTTTTATTGAGAGACTTTGCGAATGTAGGTGTGTGTTTTGTGTTTCTATGTGTGTGCTTTGGTGGTGTAGGTTTTGAGGGACTATGTGATGAGTGTGGTGTGGTGCAAGTGTTTACATTCTCCTCTTGACAGTCTAGTCCAGACTTAGGTGAAGAGAGCTTTGCTTCCAGTTTGGCTATGCAAGTACATCTCTCACAGGTTGTAGTGTTAGGTGGTAGGAGGAGAGGGTTGTCTGTGTACATGAGGCAATTGCTGCATTGCCCCAAGATACCCAGATTCATAAAGGTAGACAGGAGAAAACACCGGGAGCTGACCCTTAGACATGCCTGGATAGGTGCTTATTTATTAAGAACTAAAAACTGTTTTCCTCTATAGACAAGTGAGGAAAGTTGAGTGCTGTAGTAATTTGTAGCTTATTTAGTGCTTACAATGAGTTCTGAACAAGTGCTGAGCTCAAACAGATTTGAGTGCTAAAACTGAAAAAGTGGCTAGTTCTGAGGAAAAATTTGAAGAGCAGACTTTATGGCGCCGGGAATACTTTAACCCTAGCTAAGCGGCGATGCATAATATATAAAGTGTATATATATATATATATATATATATATATATATATATATATATATATATATATATATATATATATATATATATATATATATATATATATATATATATATATATATATATATATATATATATATATATATATATATATATATATATATATTTTTTTTTTTTTAATACAACAGTAGCAAATGACCAAACTCATTTAAACAAATCAATTAACCAATAAAAAGCTAAAAACTGAGCCCCGTTCCAGCAGTCTTCGATCAGACAAGTTCTAACTGCACACTCCTGCCATAAGGGTACAGGGGAACCTTCTCCAAAAAAAGATGGCCTGGAAAAAGCAGGAAGACTGGGAGAAGCAGTTCAGTCTCACTGGAACCGAAGATACAGGTGCAGCTAAGCTCCAGGCTCCTGCCATGAGGGAAGAGTCAGACCAGAGCTGTCCATCACTGAGGCTTCGACAAAAAGAGACAATTCTGAAAGCCTCAGTCAAAGGCATCCCCCCCAGATGCAGCACCTATGCTCGTCCTTCTCGGGGTGGGGGGGGGTCAGTGAAAAATGAGTCAGGATCTTCGGATTACATGCCTCGACATTGGTGGTCTCGAATAAGAGGGCTCTGCAATTGCTGGACAGATCAGAGAAGGAGAGACAATAGAATGAGATACAGGTTGAAGTCTCAAGGATCTGATGAGAGCTAGAGCCAGTATGACGCCCATCTGTATCTGTGCTCTCAGGCACTTCCTCACCATCCTATCCACATCTACTTCAGAGGCACTTTGGGGAGATCTGATAGAAGATGAAGTGGAAGGAGGACAAAACAATCTTTTGGGTGACTCTTGTAAGAAACAATATCAGAGGTTAGGGAAAATAGGCTCCAGAGAGAAACAGGGACTTTGCCCTGAGGAGACTCTTGATGCAGGAGCAGGTTTACGAGTCTGGACAGGAGAGAATTTTGTATGCTCCCTAGTCTCCGAAGCCAATTTAGACTTTTTGGTGAGGGTTTGTGCCCCTGAGAAGGAAGCTGAAGAGGAAGGAGCAGAAGCAGGTAGCAAACCCTTCCAAACTAACTTATTGCATCTATCATTTAGGGCTTGATAGTTGAAACCCACATAGATTTGACAAGTGGTTTCCAAGATGGGCTTCTCATAAGCAATACACTTTCTCCCTATGGGCATCATTAGCATGAAGTATCTTATGCCCACAGGAAGTGCACTTCTTGAATCGGAGACCCATTCTTTAAGGAATGAATGAAAATGACATCAGATGCTATAATTTTTATTTTTTTTTTTTTTCATTTTCTATCACTACTGGAACTCTTTTAGCAATTAATATAACTATACCCCTTGTTGTTTGTCCCAGATACTCTGCTGAATAACCATTCTGAAATCCTTGTATCAAATTCACAAGCCCATTTCTTTTCAAATGAGTCTACTGTAGCACTGCTATTTGCACTCTGCATTTCTTATTATAATTCACTACATTTTCCTTTTTGTCTATACCTGTGAGACTATTCACATTTCAAAATAATATGGATAGTGTGGTTATTACGTTAAAAAGTTATTATTCCCAACTACCGTATATGACCTTTTTTTACTTTTGTTTTCAGCTTTTGAGTTACATGCACCCTCTAATGTTTGTCAGGTTGATCCTTTATACAGTTGTTTGTCATCTCCATTTGAAACCAAGTCACATTTTTCACTGCTTTTTCTTTTAATGAAAACCCTGAAACTAAAAAACAAACCCACTCCAGAACATCCCCATAAGCTATTAACTTAAAAACAAACAAAACTGTGTACACCATCTTCAAATACTTAAGTTTAACCCTTTAGACCGGGACAATAGTCCCAAATCAACAGTTACATACACAGGTATTACCTAACCTAAAATTAGAATTAACCATGCTAAGATGCATGTTACAAGCCTGTGCTACTACTTACATTAATTTCCATCTGTTCTCATTGTATCTTTATTCTCCTCCCTGATGTAAAACAGCTTGTATGCTTTCAGAAAAAAACAATAACTTTTTCCCTTAAAAAAGTGCTCTGGTTTTTATTGCTTTTATCTGTAATTAGCCTGTCTCTTGGCTGCAGACTTCTCAACTCACACTAAGCACATGCTAAAGGAAAACATTTAATTACATTCTCTGTCCTCTTACATGCTTACACTAAAACATGTTATTAAATGAAGCAAAGGGCCTTAATCTAGAGATTCACCTATGCAAAAGTAAAACAAACCATATCAAAATTACTTCTATTATGAGCCGTGCTTACACCCCACCCTCCAACTTAATAATCCAAGACTACAGCATATTAAAGTTAAACACGCTTTTGTCCAGCCTTTCTTTTCTTTTTACACTGTAATGCCTATATTTCCTAAAACAAGAAAAAAAAATCTGCACTTGTTTATTTTAGTATCTCTATCCCATACGATAACTAAAAATGCTTACCTATACAACATGCAATTTAAATCATTAAATGTTTTTACACAAATACGGCTATCAAAAATGGTTTTACTTGCTACTACTCTTCCTCTTAGTGTATTTCCAAACATTAATGACATGAAGTGGGGCATATCCTTTTCAGTTCCCCAAAAGCTTAAAGTAAACATAAATCCAGTCTTACCACTCTTTCCTGTACAGACATGATTCTTAAATGTGACTGACGCTGTATAATCTCATTGTTGCTGGTCTTCCTGTTCATCTCATCTCCCAACCCTAGAATCCAGTTAAGTCCAAGGTATTCCCGATTCTTCTGGTCCACTCCTGTTTTTTCTTTTTCTCCTCCTCAAGCATTTTCCTTTGGAACACTGGAAACAGGTTTCACTGGCAAAGTCTCTGTATGAGCTTTATTATCAGAAGAGAAGATAAGCAGAGGGACCTTCAGTTTATTGGCTCATTTTTTGTTGGACAAACTTTTTGTATTTCCTCCTTAGCCTACCCTGCATAAAAAATTACTTTGATCATCCAGGAAGACACATTCTAAAGACTGCTGGATACAGCAGCTTGAATCTCATACTTGTCTCTTGACAATGCCTGATTGCTAGGATTGCTTTTTTTCTGTGTGGTGTACAGTGAATAATTATTTTCCACAAACAACCTACTATCTCTGATTTTTAATACTTTGCCTTTCTGCCACAATTTTGTCAGGAACAACTGCTGCTGGTATGATTACATCTTTACTAATATAGGTCTTGGCTGCTTTCTCAAGACCAAGTTTGGAGGATACATTTGATGCACACTTTCAATTAACAAAATCCTGCTGTGGAATACCAATCCAGTTGCTTATTTATGCTTCCATAAAATTAACGCAGTCTGTTCCTTCCAGTTTCTCTGGTACAGCAGAGAATTTCAGGTTTTAAAATCGGCATGTTGTGTCCTCTAACTGTACCATTTTTTGAAAAAGCGCTTCATGAGAAGTCTAATACTCATCCTGCCTCCTCTTTATTTCAACCTCTGATTAGTTTGCAGTTTTATCAGTTCATCTGACAAGCTACTTAAAGCTTCTTCTATATTTTCAGCCTTTTGTTATTTGAGTTAAGTTTCTTCCAATGTTTAAATTATTTTAATCAGCTCTGAGTACAATCAATTTTTTTCCTCTAAATTGCTGGATGACATCTCTTGTACTAAAACTGGAGCCTGAACTATTTGTTGAACAACAGGATTCTTCACAGTCGGTGTTTTCTCTTCATCTTTTCTAACTGATTTGCTTTCAGGTTCTATAAGTTTCTTCCTTGATGGAATCCAGGTAGTGTACTTAGTAGCCAGTAACTGAAATTTACTCAAGCTAGCAGATTTTCTGGCCCTTAATTCTTAGGTTCTTTTTTCAGACTGTGAGAACTAACATTAAGGTGTTAGTCAGTCTGCAGCCATCTTGGAAGTCCAAAACTGCCACACTTAAGAAAATCCATGGATGATGTTAGTCAGGTATATGAAAAAAGGAAACCAGACTGCACTGTTAATGGAGAGTGACAGCGTCATGAGAATGTGAGTAGACTGATATTAAAGTCACCCATGGATGCACTGTGCACATCTCTTTACCCTTAACCTACAATACTTCTGGGACGACCCACCACTGGACCAGTAATCAAGGAGCCTCAATTCTCACTAATGGCAACAGTGGGGGACGTACACTGGGAGGATGACAAGTACACACACAGTATTTCCAGATGCAGCTCTCTGCATCAAGTGCAATTTCCCTTAAGAGCACACAGAGATCACAGTCCAGGGCTGGTTTCTCCCTCTTTCTCCAGATCCCCAATAAAACACCCTACTGGCACAGCTATATAGTTGAGATATCAGCTGAGTGACCAAGCCAAGACCTCCAGCACTCTCTCTGTTCAACCAGTGCTTTGTGTCCCTGCCCAAGTAGCTGACAAACACACTCCAAGGTTTGATTTAGACACACACACACACCTGGGAAAGGCTGGCACAGGTTTACTAGCTATGCCCACTTTTAGTTATCACTGCCACCAGCCAACTCCTTAACTAATTTAAGGCCCTTAAAGGGTGACCAATCTTACTGTATAATGTTACTATTAATACAAATGGTAGTTTGACCAGAAGCAAGGCTATTAGGAGTTGCCTACACAGTGTCACCAAATAAATATACAAGTACTCTCAGAACTTAAATATCTCTAAACAGATCAGCCACAATGAAAGGTTTAAATATATTTAATAATAAATAAAAGAAGAAAATACCTGGTATATATTCACAGTGACATCAGAGTTCAAAACCACAAGAAAATATATAAACAACATTGCAAGACAGTCTCAAATAAATAAAGAAAAATATCTAAACTATGCTTCACTACATTCTTGACTGAATCTAAGAGAATTTCTATACCCTAGTGAACTTACTTAAGAGCAGGGCAGATGTGGTGAACGGTTCTTGTTGTTGCCAGGTACAAGACAGACTACAGAATGCTCTGTCTCACTAAAAGACTAATTAAATTAATATCTCAAATATTACTGCTGGGATAGCTTGCAGAATGACAATTTCTTATCATCTGACTCTAACCCAGATGAAACCCCCACTGCTAGAAGCTAGCAGTATTTAGCATTTACCTTTGAAAATACATAGCCTTAGATTTTAGACGGATGCCGGAAGCCATTAACCAATTACATCCTTCCACATCTCAAGCCTAGTAATTATTTCTCCTTAAAGACAACACAGAGTTCCCTAGTACAGACACCCTGTCTCTTGCTCCCATAAAGTAATTTAATTTCAGCTATTTTTCTGAAGTTTTGCTGGACTGTAGTTAACCTCCTACGTTCCAGTTTCCACTGTTAAAATATATAAATTTAAACAGTTGCAATAGTGCATGCAGATTTCTGTCCTCTTTCAGTAGGGCATACTGTGGATACATTTCAAGCACTTTGCAAAAAAAACTTTCAACACACATCTGTACAAACAAGTTTGATATACACATAACATACAATTCTAATACAATTGTCACACAAGCATTTTATATAAGTCATGCTGATAGTCACAAATGACATAATTATTTACAAAATTTCAGCAAGCTATGCTGGCAGTATCCCCCTTTGTCACAAATTCTTTAGCGGTATTAATTGTGAACAGTCCGTTATTAATATTTCCATTAACTATGTGGTCTGACTGCATGGACAGCTTCAGTAACACACATGTTGTAGCATAACCCTAGTGTTTCATGGAATTTACAGGATTACTCACTCTGGGTGACACGTTAGGTTACATGCATAAAGATAAAAGATTATTTGAGCTCACCTGTGAACGAAGGTACTCTGCAAACTTGCTTAGGCCATCTTCGTGTAATCCAAGCAAAGGGAAGATTTTAAAGAAGCGCTCCACCTGTGGAAGGTCACCCTCTTTAATAGCCTGGTCAAACTTCTCTGTTGCAATGGTTTTCAGGTGCTGTTCAGCTTCTTGCAAGAGGTTCAAGTTGGCATCAATAATGCTGCCTATCAATGCAAACATTATTAATACAGTAAAAATTTGACTCGTTAGTGATCAGTTTTGTTAATAATGAAAATCTAGTGTTAAATGCTCTGACAAAGTTCAAATGACTGACACTTGGGAGCACAGCGACAGTGAAAATTTACCAGTCTTCAACAAATACAAGTTGATTATGGATAAAATTATTCAAGCTGAAATGAAGACAGAATTGCGCAGCTCTGTCATACTTACACCGGAATAAGTGAAGGAAAACACATTCTCAAGGTTCAGTGAAAGAATGCATTCCTCAAATGCAAAGACTGACAACATGCTCAAAACATATCAATATCACCACCAGTGGAAAGAGACAACTAAAGAATACACTAAAGCCATTGCCTCCTCCACTAGTACAGATGGCCGATTTCACCTAAAGCTCCATATCGCATACCTCATTAGTGATCTGCAAGTGGGTGGGTAACATTTGTATCAGCAAGGCCAAATGGAAAGAAGGCGGACCTCTTCTAGGAAGCCGAGATAACACAAGTTGTTTGTATACTTTTAAAAAAAAGCTACCAGTAACCCATTTTGCTTCAGTAAGCACCATTTGGGACACAACAGCTGAAGACCATGATATATCACAGTGGTACAGGTGCAGGAATGAGAAGAATCCTGATAGTATCAACTTGGATGGGACCCCCCCCCCCATTGTAGTGAATAAAATCCCATTTGTACATTTGTGCAGCACCGTTATTGCTCCAGCTCTAAAACTGCTGTATCTTAAGAGTTGGGCATTTGATGTAATAACAAGAATGCAAATGTTTGCCAAAAGGTTCAAGCTTATAGGTTGTGGGACATGTCCCTGCAAGGATACATTTCTGAATTGCAATTCAGCTGCACAGAAACATCACTGCAGCACATTTACTGTGGGCAAACAGTAGCACACACCATTGTGCCCACACTCAGAATAACCCAATGTAAATTAGGGGTGGGGGTGGAATATGTGTGATCTGTCTCACCTGTTTTTTCTACAGACAGTCAGGAGGAGGACTGGTACTGTCAGCGGACAGTGACACTAGTAAGGCTTACTATACATCTCCAGTCTTTTACCATTAGACAGTACAAACAAAAGCAGACATATGTACAAAAAACTCTGTTCAGGGGAATGTATGTTACTCCCTGAAGGAAAGCCATTGTATCTAGAGAGTGCTGCCCAAAACACATACATGAGCATGTGTGTAACCATAGCAATGTACAGGATATCCTCCATGCTGCTGCACACTTCTACAAATTGTAGCTGCATACACATGTACTGTACACCAAGCATACAACAGCCATCACTTCCCTTTACAAATTGAAAAAGGTACTGCCCCTTGGACACTACATTTTGTTTACAAATGACAAGCCCACTGGGCATTGTGCTTCAGGTGTTTGCCACACTGCCTGTTGTCCCTAGGGTCCTGGAGGCCATATAAATTCCCCACCCCCAACTTGGCTATTCCAGCTGTGGGCACAGCTCTGTATGCTTCAATGTACCACAGTGAATTTGACACAACCATGCATCTCTGCAGCTGAACAGCAATTCAGTCACGTGTCCCCAACCACCCGTTCTCAAAGACAAATGTCCAGAAACCTTTAAGCCTGAACCTGTATGCCACTACACAGTGGCTGCAAAATTTCGCGTTTGTTGCACAAAAGAAGCAGCAGGTGGGGGTGCATTATGGTCGCAACATGCTTTTCATGCATTTTAAACAAGTTAAAGTTAAAAAAAAATAAGTATGCATAATTCCCAAACATATTAAAATCCTTCTAGGAGGAGATATACACCCTAATCCTGGCCCCAACTATCACAATGAAATCACAATGAACTCAATGATAATTCTCTCCCACTGACTTACGTAACCGACAAACAACCAATTCCCAACTCTGGTGATCTAATTTTTGCTGCAATAAATAATAAAAGTCTAAGAAATAAAACTTCTGAACAACATGCCTGGATTTCTCAGCATAAGCTTGATGTTCTCACTAACTGAAACTTGGCTTAATCCCAGCATAAACAACTCTGAAGTTGTACCTCCTGGCTATAATACCATCCATAATGACCATATGAAAAGGAAAGGTGGTGGTATTGCTTTAATATTTCCCAATACCTACCACATTTCTCCTTACAGCAAACCAACATTCAGCTCAGCAAAGCTTCATTGAGCTTTCCTCAAAATAAACAGTTATAAACAAATATGTACTACTGTGTTTTATATCCCTCCTAGTGACAAGTACAGCTATACTGGAAGATATTCTACATTGGATAGCCATAACATCTCTACAAAAAACAGTATTACCAAGTGATGTGAATGTCAAATGGTTGGACATAAACCAACTCCCCTACATCTAGCATTTTACACAACAAATTAATAGCACCACATAAGACATCAAATTCTCTACTGGACTAGATCCTAGTATCAGAACCTGGCAAATACTTCACCACAGGTACAACGTCAGACTCTCAGTGATAATCTCCCAATTTATAGGACTAGATATCTCACACATCCAGTTAAACAGCATATTTATAAAACACGTAACATTCCCAAGTTTAACCAAAGGATGTTCATTACTACACTATCATTTATTAAATTGAACTTCTTCAAAATCCTCCTCTTAAATGATGCTGTATTTGAATTTAATACAACCTTCCTAAACCTAAATGGCCTTGCACCTCCTAGAAGGAAGAGAGTGGCTATCCAAAGAGAGTAAAATGCTAATGCAGGATAGAGAAAAAGCATGGAAATAATTTGAAAAATATAAAACACCCCAGTATCTTGAAAACTTCAGAATGCTTCACAATCATACTAAAAGCCAAATAAATGACTATATATATATATAGATATATATATAGATATATATAGATATATAGATATATATATATATATATATATATATATATATATATATATATATATATATATATATAAATATATATATATATATATATATATATATATATATATATAAATAACAGTTTTCATTACATCCCGGTCAATAATTCAACCCAAACCCCTCTCCAGATAACTCACCCACTTGGAACTGTAACAGAGTTCAACTCTTAATTTACAGATAGTATCATATCTCCAACTAAGGATTCCTCAACATCTAATCCCTTCCCTGCCCAACAGCCACATAACACTACATCCACCTTCTCCTTCAAACACTACATCCACTTTAACCTTCAAACCTGTTCCCACCTTCTATATAAAATGAATCTTAAAACAAGCTTAAACTGTGCTCTTCTTCAGCTGATGACCTTCCAAGTGAATACCTAAAAATAGCAGCCAACACCATTGCCTATCCTGTCTCAATCTTTATAAATAGGTCTACCCAGGAATCCCATGTTTCCTCTCTCTGGAAGAAATCACACATTATCTCTCTGCACAAAGGAAATTCAACAGGCATTCATAACTTTAGACCTATAGCAAGCTTATCTACCTTCACTAAAATACCAGAAAAATGTATTAAAAACTATTTCTAGACCATCTCCTGCTGCAAGAACTCCTATTCCTTACACAACATGGCTTCCATCCTTCCCATAGTACTAGCACTGCCCTTCTAACCTATATAGATACTGTCAATAAGAGAAAATACCAAACTAGTCTTTATTTCTAGGTTTGTCTAAAGTTTTTGACACAGTTTATCACAGGAAACTCTACTTCAATTGTCCTCGTTGGTCTCTCTCAGCCCACCCTTCTGTGGTTCAAAAGCTACCTGTGCAATAGGTATCAGTCAGTAAAATGGCACTCATCTCTCTCCTTACCTCCTAGTCACCATCGGTGTACCACAAGGCGCTATCCTTGGTCCCCTCTAACATTTTCACCAACGCCCTCTATACTTTCACACAAGCCACCCTAACACAATATGCAGAGGATTCCACTCTCATTTGCACATATGACCATATGGTAACCTCCAAAAAATTACTAAGGAAGCTTTAACAGACACTGAAACATGGTTTCGTAACTCACAACTCATGCTTAACCGAAAAAAGACAAAGCTACTACTTTTTCCCACACAAATCTCTATCTCATGAAAAAACAAAATTTAAAGTCGTCAATCTTGATAACACAACCATTAAAGTTGCTTCGCATAGCAAACTATTAAGGGTGATTGTCATACCTCTCAACCTAGAAGCATCAAAAATCTGGACAAAGGTCCATGAAAAATAGGTACACATCTGTACGTTGATTAACATAACATTTGCATACATAATTATGTAACCCCACCCACCCCAATGGAATCGTGAGATACCAATTTTCAAACGCAAACTTAAAAACAGACAACAAAAATATGTCCCTCCCAGACCCTGTAGTAAATGGTAACCATTTTTTTTAAATGTGTAGCAATGATGTTCACTGGGAAGGGAGATGATGAACCTTAGGATTTTGTTTTTGGTGACTTGCAGTATGTGGGTCTTGTGCTAAAAGTAGGGAATTTACTGGTAGGCAATATTCTAATCTTAGCTGACCTACTGATCAATGGCGTAGCAATAGCTTGTGCTGTCTGAATTTGCTGCCCTTCCTCTCTCACAAAATAATGGTCGAATGGGGCCCCCCAATACACCACAGCCCCCCCCTGCAGCCATTCCAATGTCCTATTACTTGGCTATTTTGTCTCATTTACCATAAACACTACTGCTTTACTTCTACAATGATTATTTGGATTTCATTTAAAACTTTTATTTTACATTTTATAGCGCAAACACTAATATGCATCTGCTAAACAAAGCAATACAGACTCACAATGAAAATAGACTTAGCATTAAAACTTCTCTGCCCATGAAACTCACATTCAAGGAAAATGTGTCTGGCCAGTGGTGAATAAAGATTTCCTCTAGGCTGTTTTCAAATCATAGACCCCTTGCACATGAAACATACATGTGTTCTTTGATGCATCTTCCTGAATGTATTAAATTATATTCCTTGTATAATGCAGCATACTTTTTAGAGTGAGTTTTAAATTTGTTTTGAACATTTTTCCAGTAAGCAATGAAACAAAATGCATGAACCAATAATGACAAAACTACCCAATTCAGAATATTTCCATCATAAAAGTCTACTCAAACTTCTACAATCCACCAGTACCAGTAAATATGCACAATCTCTGCAGAAGTAAGTCATCTAAAACCTTCCACGTTAAAGAGATATGTAACTAATGAAGAAGTTGCTGCTAGCAAACAACTTTATATTTCATTGTTTCATCTACAAATAAAGGGCCTGTTGCCCTTGAGGCATAAATTGCCTACGTTACATTAAAAGAAAATGATAAGCTAGCAATACTGCAATAGAGAATGGATGACAAATGAATAGCGGATTCATAGTTAGTAGGTATCTCTGCCAAAGAGGACATTCTCAGGACTGTAGCATCCACCCCCTTTAAAAGTACAACACAGTACAGATTCAGCAATCCATTTACAAACTGTGGGAGTAAAACCCACAGCCGTCTGCATCAAAAGCAAGTATTCTACCTATTTTACTACTAACAAAAACAACACAGACTTGGCATAAACAGCACTAAACTTCTGTCCCCCCTGAAGAGCTACACAGCACAAGAAATCTGGAAAAAGCCAAAATTGATTGGGGGGGGGACAAAGGCCCCAAACCAGGGACATGTTTTAAACATTGCTAGCATAATCTTAGAAAAGTTGCTAGAATAAAATGTTTTGAGTTACCATGCTTTTCCTGAAAGACAGGAAGAATGAAACAAATGGCTACCATTATTTAGTGAATTCAGGTCTCACTGATTTGCCAGAAAATCACAAATTTTAAGAGGAACAGACCACAAGTATGAGCCAAACTATGGACTTAACTCCTTGAATCACAAGTGGTGATGGCAAGAGTAGAGAATTTAGGCTCTTGCTCCTTGTACCCCAAGGTACAGGGTTTGAGTCTGAGTAACTAACCTAACTGGGGCATTCTGCGCACACACACACACACACACACACACACACACACACACACACACACACACACACACACACTTCAGCCTGGGAAAAATTCAGAAATTAAAGGGGCCAGTTGGGAATTCGTGCCACCCCAATAGTTTGCCCTCAAAACCAGTATTTACCAAGGAATTTGGTACAGTTGAGAGATATGGTCAGCAACTAGCCCCCCTCCCTGGAACAGGCTTCCCATACATGTGAATCAGAGTTCTTCCTTAACCTAATTCAAGTGCAACTTGGACCAGTAGGATAGGGAATTCGAAATTTACCACTCGTCTGGCACCTATTTCACTAATAGACAAAGTCAGCCTGTAAACGCTTTACCACCCAAGCCCTAGCCTACATATACCCCTTAGAATAATTTAAGGTTCCTAAATCTGTCAGACACATTTGGAATGAATGGCTATGCTTAAAATGATCCTGTGGTAGTTAGCCTAGAAACACAATGGAACCTATGGAGTACCTGAATGCCAAATGTATGGCAATTTAACCTCTTTAATAACTATACAAAATGTCACTACTGCATTAAATACTGTCTATTACCAAACTGGCTAATGGACCATGCCCTTCCCTCCTCCTGCCTACCTGAGTTCATTATATGAACTCAGTCAAGATTTTGTCCTCTGCATCACAGAAGCAGGCAACCACATAATACTTGAAAGAATGGTAACCAATGCACTCAGCAGATGGACCTCCCACCAGCTACGCTGTACACAACTCAATTAGGAGTGATCGATGCCCTGTTAAAAACTACAGTTTAGCTAAGAAGCTTAAAGAGCTATGCTAAGATACCACAGTCTTTAAGCAGAATTAAAGCAGATAGCAGCTAGGAAAAATATGAAGGTGATCTAAAATTTGGCAAGCTTTTTGTTAAAAGCCAGAATGGATGAAGCTGAACTTAAAAAAATGCTTAGCAGAACATATAAGAAAGTTATTTACTTACCGTAATGATAGACCTTCATGATCCAGGTCTATCCACTTCACTTCAAACAGAAAGACTGATCAATGCAGGTAGTACTGTACCACTGATTCATATTTTTTTTCCCAAAGCTCAAGCTCTTCCCTAATTTTCACAATTCCCCTCACTTACTTCTCCTCACCACACTGCACTTGCAGGACTAAAGGCTATAAATCTCCAATAAGACACTTCAAAAAGGCTTGCACATAGGGATGTCCTAAAAAAGTAATCTAATGAAGGCCTCAGGCGAGGTCATCAAGGTCAGTCCAAAGGAATAAAGGTAAGAATTCAAAGGGGAAAGGATGGAGGGTTTGCTGAAGTAGATGGACATCGATCATAAACATCTATGTTATGTCAAATACATAACTAATTTAATTTCTGGCTTGAAACTTGATCTCACTAATATGTACAGCTATAATCTCTAAGATAGTATGTATCCTTGTTTTAAAAAAAACTACAAATCATGCATATATACAATTTTTTTAGGATTTCAATAGCTCAAACTCTTTACTTACTATTATTTTGTATTCCACCTTAAGATAAAAAGTAGTGTTAAACACCAGCAAGGATGCTTCCTCAATAACAAAAAGAACTGGGTACAATGTACCTTTTCAGGCTTCTTGGCCATTTTACCTATAATGAAGAATATATCAAATGTCGTGATCCAAAGCTTCAAATTACGGCTAAGTTGACTTGTACTGAAAAAATACTGGTGACTGCAGCTGAACCATTGTTTTTAACAGTGCACTACACTTTTGTACTGCCAAACAATTACAACCTTAAAAATATTTTCCCCACCTCTGATATAGCATCTGGAGAGTTGTTAAAAAGTTCCATAAACACAGATACTATGGACGGACTGAACTAAAAATGGTGCCCCATGCTGAATCTGACGTATCTGCTGGAAGGTAAATGAACATGAGCTTGCAAATACATATTGTTGACGTCCACTATGATCAGCCCCGCTTATGAAATTGTTGTGGCAGTAGTAAATAAGATGAAGTCATTCTTGAATTTCTCTAGTTTTACAAAATGAAGATTATTCAGTCTAAAAGCATCTGTATGCATGTAGCCCACCTTTGCACAGCACTGGGCAGTGGAGGTAACCATTGGCGGTTACAGACGCAAAAGCTAAAGTAGATTTATTTTTCCTTAGAAGCTGCCTGTGCTCCAACCGGGGAGTCCCTTAAATTGCGCTTTGCTGCATGGAGAGTACCTCAATTGGCTTTCTACAGCATTTTCCACTTTAACTGAAATCTACCAATCCCCAATAGTCTCGAACCCCTTGAGAGCCTCATTAGTACAGACCCAGCATTAAGTCCCAATTAAACCACATCCTTCCTCATTAAAGTATGCAAAATTGCACCTAGTATTATGGATGGTCAGTTCTCCTCCATTTCTCCTGCCAGCCTGACTGACATGGGTATCTTAAGGCAGTGTAACAATTGCCTCACGTACACTGGCAACCCCACTACTCCCTAAACCACTCAAGCTCAATTTGTCAAAGATGCATATACGCTAAAAATTTGGAATCCTTGCTATCTTGTTCACAGAACAATTACACTGAACAGGCTGTTAACCCACACACTACACATCCTGCATATACCATGCTCTCAATACATAAAATCATACACGGAGGTACTCACCAGAAATTTAAAGACCAGAGACCTCCAAAACACAAACATGCTTCACCTAATACAGTACACCTACAGCACTCAATACACATAAAACCACAAGTACATATCTCACCAAACAAGCCCCTAAGGAAAAGCACATCTAAACCACAGTTTCTGATTAGAGGCAACTCCATAGTGAGACACACAGATGTCCCACTCACCAGGCTGGGCAAGGAGAAGGTTACAGTCAGCTGTCTGTTGGTTGCCAGAATCTGACAGATCACACTCGCACGAAAGTCACTCCACAACAAGTACTGTTGTGAATCAGTCACAGTTCATGTTGATATGAAGAGAGACATGACTGACCTCTCTGAAAGCGTTTCAGGCAGGTATGTCTCCAACCTTGAGCAGCAGACTACTTCACCTAAGATGATACCACAATATAAACAAAAAATGATGGACTTCAACAATTGGTTTAGTTTCTGGTGTCATTCTAAGGGGATCCAGTTCCTGTCAACCTGGGATGACATGGTAAATAGACCACGCTGCTTTGCCGGAGATGGTCTTCATCTGCTACCTCTGGGATTTCTGTTACTGGCTAATGCTCTTGCCACCCCCATAGTGCCTTTTTTAGGCAATGTTACAACAACAAAATTCCCGATGTAAAAATATCTTCAAAAAGTAACCTCAAGGTTATACTGCTAAATCCTAGGAGTATAAACCTAAAACTGCACTCACTAAAAGCAGCCCTAACCTTAAAAGATTCAGACATCTGTGAAGTCACAGAGACTTTGTTTAAGGCTGTGGAAAGCACCCCGGCTATACTGGGTTATAATGCCTTCCATACATTCATACCACAAACTGAAAGTGAGAACTAAAGGAGGCGGAGTATCAATATTCATCAAAGATAAATACATCTCTAGATTGGATAAACAAAACAACTCCCTTGAACTAATCCAGATCTAGACGACTGTAGGCAAGACCCCTCTCCAAATTACTGCTCGTTACAGAACCCCCTCCGTGAACCAGGATACCCACACTGCATACTTGGATCTTCTTGAATTGCTCACAATACAATCAAACACCCTGGTTTTAGGTGACTAACAACCCATCCATAGAATGGGTAAAATTATACATATACTAACACATTTGCCCAAAGGTTCTTGGACTTCAACTACAATGACCTGGACCAGTTGGGTTGACATCCTCCACAACAGTCCCAAATATTCTGGATTTGGTGCTCACTAACATGGGTGATCACTGCACCACCCCATGTGTGTGGCCCTCCCTAGTGAGGTCTGACCATAAATCAGTCTTATTAGAAGTAACAATAACATCTGACCCTCCCCATTAACAGCAACTAGACTAGAAAACTTCTCCAAAGCCAATTACAACTTAATACATGACTGCATTAATAGCTTCATAGCTCCTGCCTTCAATGATGGCATGGACACCTATACTGGGATTTACACCAATGCCTTGTATAAGCATCTGTACAAACGTATTGACTCAGCCATACCAAACAGGACCAAAACAAGTTCCTTAAGAAAGAACAACCCTGCCTGGTGGACATCCGCCATTAACAGGTTATACAATAAGAGAAAGAAAGTGCTGTCCAAGAGCAAGAAGGAATGGTCTCTGAATTGGAAGCATTTCCTCCTCGGCTTAAACAAATAAATAAGATACCTCATAAGGCATTCTAAAGCTAACTATGAATCCAAATTAGTCTCCTTCAATAAGGATAAACATAAGCCCTTCTTTAGCTACATCAGAAACCTTACAGGAAAAACACAGATCTGTGCAGAATTGGTTGTTAAATGGCACCACATATACTGAACTCACAGAAATAGCCAACCTGATAGCTGACAGGTTCGGTGAACACTTCTCTCCACTGTCCCTGCCAGCCACATATCCCCCAAAGCATTCCTACCACCTGCCCTCCAACTAGCATCTCCAATTAGCAAGTCGTAAATGGTCTCTCCAAAGGCAAAACCACAGCCTCTACGGGACCTGATAATATCTCAGGCTGGGTTCTAAATGGATTAAAACAGGAACTAGCTGTACCACTGGGTACTCTTTTTAACCACAGTCTAAGCACTAGTTTGTACCTGCTGAATGGAAAATGGCAATCGTCATCCCGTTACATAAAGGGAGAACCTCCACTGACAAGCCTAATCTGCAAGGGTTATGGAAAGAATTATAGACCTTATCAACAAAGAAATAGGAGACTTCCAAATGTTTGGCGAGACCCAGTTTGACTTCACTAAAGGGAGATCCTGCCTCGAACTTGGTGGTCTTCTTTGAGACAGTCACCAAAGCCCTGGACAATGGCAAATCCATGTATACGGCCTACCTGGACCTGGCCAAGGCCTTTGACACTACTCCCCACCCAGGTATCATTTATAAACTCACCCAGCTGCCAGTCAACCCGTATATTTTTTAGGTGGGTTGCGAACTGGCTCACCAAAAGAATGCACACAGTCAAAATAGGGGACTCTACCTCCACCAGCAGACCCGTAACCAGTGGTGCTCCATGAGGATCAGTGCTGGAACACCTACTGTTTGGGATCTACTTCTTGGATGTACAGACTAAAATAAAAGGCTTATGGCTGACAAAGTTGCTGATGATTGCAAACTGGGTGCAGTCACCGAGTCCCCAAATGATGTCAACATTCTATAAGAGGGACTTACACAGACAAATAACTGATGCCAAAGTCATGGGCTAAACTGAAAGCAAAAAAATGCATCATCATCCCCTTTGATAAGGGTGATGTCCATGCAGACTACCACATTAATAACACCACCCTAAACAAGCAAGCAATCAGTGGTGACAGATATGGGCACAGAGGTTGACAGCAACCTCTCCTTTTACCACCATGTCTCCACAGTGGTAAGGCAGGCTTTCTATATCATCCACCTCATAAGCAAGGGCACTGCATCCAGAACAAGAGAGGTTATAACCCCATTGTACTCTATTCATCAGACAATAAGAGAATACAATGCTACCTTTGGTATGTACCTTGCCAGGCACCTGCAGGGCTGCAGCAACTGGAAAGACCTCAAAAGTTTCTTACAAAGAAAATTCACGGCCTTCAGCATATGTCACAAGTTGAGAGACTGAAATCGCTGTCACTCTACTCTGTGTCTTACAGACTACTCAGAGGCAGCCTCTGCCTTGCATACAAAGCAATTTGAGATCCTTCTAAAATGGAAATGCTGCACATTCGTAAATCAAATGGCATAAAATGCACTTGCTCTAGGTAACTAAACCTAGTACAGGATAAACTACAGGACTTGCTAGAAAGACATACATATCTCAAAGAGGTTACCCTCTCCTCTGGAAGAAACTTCCAACTGAGGTGAAACACAGTCCGCCACTGACCCTATTTAAGGGTAATTTGGATGACTGGATGGGAAAGGCCATTACTTGTAGAGACCATATTCGTCCCGATGTTAGAGGCTCCAGACTGCAGCAGTCCAGCACGCCAGGGTGGCCCAAACCCCCGGACCGACGCTATACTAAAATATGGCTTCTATATATACAAACAAAAGAAGATAATAAAAAGACAGCCCAAAACCTCAAACCACAAAATACCCCCAGAGTATATGGAGGTTGACTGCTTTGCCCCAGATATCAGAAGATCATAAAACTACATGGTAAAAACAAACTGTACCATGTTGTACGGTCATTGACTTGCAGTCCTATTATTGGGTAGAATCCCAAATTCAGGGTGGTGGAGGCTGGCAACTCATGAAGGAGCAGGGCTGACTGCAGTCCCTGCAAAAACAGAGCAGAAAAAAGCTCCCTGGGCTTTACAAATCAGAGAGGAAGGTGAGGCTGAGACAATATGTGTATGCAACAGCTGTGCAAAAGCAGCCTCCAACTTACAGTAGAGAGAACCCCCTTAGCTGACAGCAGAAGTGCACTGGAGCTCCAGTGAAATGAGCATAATCCCACCTTAGTTGCCACCCCCTTAATAAAATGCTTGAGAGAGCAGTAGCCCTAACCAAATGGCTGCCAAAATAGTCTGTTTTGCCCTTTAGACTTGCTAAATGAACTCAAAGCAAAGAAACAAACAACTGCTGAGACTGCCTAAACAGGCTAGTGTCTGATAAATAAGCAAAATTGCCTAAACAACTAATAAATCTGAAGAAAATAAAAATCTTGATTTTAAAGAAATGAATTGTCGGTAAACATGAAGCGAAAAAATTTTTTGCTATTTTGGGACTAACCTAAAAAAAGTAGCAAGTGAATAGTTTGTAAAAAATTATAACCATCCCATGGAAAAAAAGGTTAAAGAAGAGCCAATGAAGGATACACCTTAACTCACCTTGGAATAAAAAAAGGCCAAATGAAACACGCAAGAAATGCAGACTGAGCTAAGGCACGGTAGAAGTAATAGTAAGGGCCGCAGCAGGTCAAGGAGGAAGACAAACAAAATACACAAAATGTGAGGCTCAAAGCATTGGGGAGAAATTATAGCCATAGAAATGAGATCCCAAGCAGGAGAAGAGCCTCATGAAACAATGGTGGGTCACAAAGGTTCAGAGTGGATTTTGAAGCTGAAATGCGAAAACAATGGTGGGGGGCAATCATAGTGAGCTGAAATTCAATGTCTCTGAAAAGCTTAGGAAGAGCCACACTCAAATTTGTCCAATAAAACGGTCGCTGCAAAACTCCATTGCAAAAGCATTCTTCTCAGAAATTCCCTTGTCTTATACATACTAGCTTGTACTATCTCCTTTAGCGTAGCTTGAAATCTTGTACTAGGTTCAATAAATGCTCTTTCTCAAGGCCAAATGCTTGTTGAGGAATGCCAGACCGCTAAGAGAACAGAATATCAAACTTCCATCTCTGAAGAGAGGTGTTTGACATTGCAGTAGGTGGCCTGAGATGCGGTGCGGAACTGTTAGGTAGCGCTATGCCATGCTGTGAACTAGAACCGAAGCCTGTAATGGAATATTGGCCTCATCTCTGCCAATCTTTGGAGGCTTTAGAAGAACCCTTGGAAGAAGAGGCAGAGGTGTTAGAGTCATACTTATGAAGAGAGCGAGAGGTGGAAAAGTGACATGAAGATTTAAGCAACTGAAAAGAACTTGTCTCCACTTTCTTTGGGAAGCCGTGGTGGCCTAGTGCAAAACTTTGAAAGCCAGGTCACCAACTGAGCGAACAACTGTACCTCTTCCTGAGTGACCAGGACACTGGGTCAACTCTTTTGAAATATAACGGATACCCCGGCTGGTTTATTTGAGGGATCCATGATTTGTCTGTGGTTACAAACCTTAAGGAGTTCTGTGCTCCTGGCCCATGGATCCATCTGGAAGAGTTAGTTGCATCATGAGCCATGTTCCCCACAAAATCATTTGTTTGTTGTTGTTAGTTGCAGAATCTGTTAGAATCAACAGATAAAACTCCTACGACAGTCCAGTAAAGCCTTAGATGCCTGTAATTTCTCTACAAGAAGTAACTGTTTGTTGTTAGAATCAGCAAGCCACCTGTGTTGTCTCTCTGCGTTGATATGTATGACCATCCTGGACTGCTAACAAGCAGTTCGTCCCTCATGTAGATATGTAGTCCCTCTGGCCACTTGAGGGCGGGGTCGTTAAAATCCACTGCTCCCCCGGCCGGTTCTTAGCCCATGACAGAAAAGGTGACATTTAGAGCCTACCGGATCTGTTCTTTCCCTCTGGTAAGGTATCTGCCCTAGACATTTGTCTGTAATGTTTATTGCAGTGTTGTATGCAGTTTAGCATTGGGAAGCACCAGAATACAATATGCCATGAATACCTTTGAAGCACCATTTGCTTGCTGTCCATGAATTTACATGATGAAGTTTGTGCTTGAGAATACAAGATAGACTTTTGTTTTGTTTGATGAAAAAAAGTGATAGACCTGCTGTTTGTCCGTCCCACACCCAGAAAGCACAAGTGATTGAGAGGTTCTGGACCAGAAAAGTAATACTGCTCAATTTGCTGCTGTCTTACTTTATTTCGCTCATACATCTACCCTAGCACTGGGTAACTGCTTAGGACTCCAGCAGTTCATGTAGAGATCCTAAGCATTCTAGCTGTAGAATCATCTTTTGCCTCAAGAAGTGATAGATTTGAATTCAGAACCTCTTGAAGTCTTGGCGCAGTAGATAAGCCAAAGGTGGAATAGGAACCGTAGTAGAGAATTTCCAGCTAATGCAGAGAACTGGAAACCAACTGTTTCTACTTGCAACATGTAGATAAGTAAATCCTTGAGAGAGCTAGTAGAAATCCAAGCTTCCTTTTGATCTTCAAAGGCAGAACCAGTTGTCTTTGCCCATGAGAGGTGAAAGCTGTTGTAACGGAGAGAGATTGATCTTGGGAATGTCCAGAAAAAAGTTGTTGTAACGTCCAAAATCTTGAACACGTGTTGAATTCAACTTAAAAATGTAGAGAGAATAAAAATCCCAGGCCCCGCTTCTGATGCTGTTCTTTTGAATTTCAAAGAAAATCTGTTCTTAACTTGTGGAGGAGCCAGACTGATACAATCTTTGTGAGGGGGGTGTTGCAAAATAATAATGAAAAAGGGGGCAATGAAAAAACCCGGGTTGTGCAGAATGATATCCACACCCATCTGTCTTGCAATAAAGAATCCCTGTTGTCTTGAAAAGAAACAGCTCCAAGACGAGAATCTATCAGGAATAGAAGGCCTTTCAAATTGTTTAGCAATTAGACAGTCTTGTTTCTGAAAAGGACTGGACCCCTGCCCAAACAGGCAGCCAGTGTGATCTAGGAACCTGTGTTCTGCCCAAACCTGACCTACCTCAGAGTCCCCTCACTGACTCTACTTCCTGGGCATCAGAAAGCTAACACCCTATGTCCAAACCCTTGGCTACCCCCAATCCCTAGTATCAAATGCAAATGGCTTTAACTGCACTTAGGATTTAACAGTAAGTACAGACTAGCTTTTGTCAAATCCCTTTTTGTGAAACTGCTCACTTAAACCCTCCAAAAATTTTGTGCAAAATCCATGAGGAGCATCCAAAATCCTTCCACCTAGGCCTGCTCCCAAACACAGAATCTCAACCAGGCATGCTCATCAGCTGAGGTGACCTCAGAACAAATTGCAAAGCATGCACATGCACAGCATCAGACCACATTGCAAAATGACCAACATGACTTTACTTGACACACTCACGCACACTCCACAACTCTTAACACACTGAACCTTAGATTTCAAAATCCAACTAGACTTCAATTGTGAAAGGAGAACCAGATATATTTTAACAGATGAACTGATTAACAGACTGGACATGGCTAGAGTTCTTGAAGTACAGAACAAGAGTCACCACTCTCTTCCCCACCTATTTAACAACTTTTTTCTTTACTTTTAAATCACACAGACACCTTTAACACCTTCAACCCCTACTTTGGAGCCCTAAGGAAACAGGCCTAGAGTACTTCAGGCCAAATACTTATAAGCTCAAGCACCTCATAGTACACCCTATCAGGGAGGCAAAGAGTCAGGGTTCACCAGAGTCAGGCAAGGGGGTTCAGAAGCCTTCTGAAACACAGGTTCCACTAAGAATTCATTAGGGTAAAGAGGTATAGCTAAAGGCCCAGGGGTGTAAAAAAATAGCCTTCCTTGCAAGCCTTTTTAAAATCAGAATATCAAATTCAGAAGGAGAAAAAAGTGAAAATGGAAAGTCTGAGGAGTCTCTCATAATGATGGGGAGAAGCTGAGGAGAAATAAGGTGGGAATCATCTGAAGAAGAATCAGAAAACACCTGAGTCCAAGAAAGTCTTCCGCAGACACTCTGAATACTGTTCCAACTCTGGCCCTTAATCAGGAGGTTCCTAGGCCTCCCTTTCAGGGAGGGTATGAGGCTCTTAATCATAGTATTTGATCTCTTTTTAGATTGGAAGTATATGCACAGAGCACAGAACCTGAAGTGAACTGGGCCCCCACTGCCACTGCTGAACTGACTTGGCCTACCTCTCAGTTTTGGACCAGAAAGAGAGAGAATCACCTTGGGAAGAGAGGGGAACAGTTACCTGGACCTGAGAACCAGCCTCCTGGCTCCCTGAGAAGGCTGCACAGTACTCCAAAGTAGAGTCTCTGCCTCCCCAAAAGAACCTCTGCAAACCCAGAACCACCTGCCTTCTAAAGAACAGACGCTTCCGACGCCGTTCGCTTCCCTGTTTTGTCCTTTTTGGCTTTGTTGTTTAAGCTTTTGATTTAAGCGCGCGCCGGAGTATATCCGCGGCATTCCCAAACACACACTTCCAAACACTCAATCCAACCGTCTAACAACTCTTCTTAAATTATTTGTTAAACTTGTAGCAAAAGAAGGCAGCATCCAACTCTAAACAAGGCTCAGGTTCTAAACAAGGGTATGGCAATCGGTATGGGGTATCTGTTTCCCACAGTTTCCCCAATATTCACTTTTTCTGACATCGGTTAAATCTGAGGCAAGAAAAAACCAAAATGTTCCAAAACCAAATAAACCCCAACTCGTACTTAAACTCTGACTCCGACTTGACCTAGAACGCCAAGCCTCACCTCACCAACCGCGAAAACTCACGGACCATGACCATCCAAAAAAAAAAAGAGAGGATATGGTCATCAAGGCGCCCCTGAGTACCCTGACGACGCCAGGATCGCCGTCAGCCCGACGCGACGCCAGTATTCCTCTCTCTGGTATTCGGCCGACTGCTGCCGGACTACCCCAATAGTAAGGACTGCAGCAATGTGGAACGAAGAACATCCACAAATTCACTACGGGAGTTTCACCTGTGTCCCTCTTGGACAGGTGCAGTAACTGTTGATTTTGTTCCGCTTAATACCTTGATATTCTTGGGAACAGGGGTTGTATTTGGCTAGGCTTGTAAGGGCCACTAACCTAGGAACCTCCTATGAAAGAGCTTTATTTCCTGGTAATGACAAAGAATGTTGAATAGAAACCCATTAATTGTTTTGATAAAGCAAGTGTCTCAACTGTCCTTCTCTGCACTAGGTTCTGGGCCTGATAGAAGGTTAACGCAGGGCAATTTTATGGGGTTTCTATAAAGTATTGCAGAGCTGGCCTGAAAATCTGCTGCAGATCTCAGGGCAATCAGATCTAGAATCCATTTTCTCATAAAGAAGCTTTCCAGTTACTGGAAAAAAATGAAAACGTCTGACCTACAAGGACAGTGTATGAAGCACACACTGAATAGAGAATAGTGGTGAAGGACGTGGATGATTTGTCTAGTAATGATACTCAGTTGCTCAATAGTTCATAGGTACATATAAACTATGAATGTAGTCCAGAAGACACCACAGCAAGGCTAGCCACCTGGAGGTGTAAACCTTGTCTCTAGTTGATTGTCACAGTTGAAGTGACACCACAACCCCACATGCAAAAATGGGAAAAAGGGGTTGTGGATGGACTGACGGATGGATGCAGTCCATAAAACAATCAAGAATCCTAGCCAGCTAATCTCATGAATGAGTGGATGACTTTGTTTTCCCAACTGATGGATGCCTTGCTACATATACCCAAAGGGTAAAATTATAAATGCCCATCCAACTGTCTAAACTACTTTTGAAATGTGGACTGTGAAGTATAAGTTTATTCTCCAAGTTGATGACTAGTTAACGACACCAGTACCTTGGTAAAGGTTAAATTCTTTGATGCAGGTGTTTGTAGTAATACTTATCTTTTGTAAGTTTAGAACCTCAAACGAAGTGGGCCTTTTTATTATTTAGAATGCCAGGTACAGTACACAACGAAAGAGCATGTATGAGGCAGATTATAGTGACAGCGTTTTACTTATCAGTACAACTTGCTGAGTTTAAACCAGTAGTCTTCTTGGTCACAAATCTCTGAGGCATTTCAAGTTGGATATGATGCTTAAAGAAGTACATGCCACAGGGGAGCGGTACTGTATGATGGGTCAGATAAGGGAGGTTCAGTGAAGAATTATGACTTTTTGCCCCTGGAAGACAAGGTTTTGGAAATTAAATTTGCTTGGTAGAAGGAATTTTTGAATATAGCTGACATATACTAATCAAAAGGTAGGTTTGTTAACAAAGGTACCCACCCAGATGACAGACCTGAGTTTAAGGGAGAATTTGTAATATGGTATGAAGTGAAGTCTTGCTTGCTTGCTGAACAAAGCCACATTTCATTTTTGCTACCAAGCTCAAGGCCATGATCAGTGCACCAAACAATAGTCTGACTGAGCTATTGTTGAAGCATGCGAGTCTATAAGGGAGCATACGATGGCATCCAGTTTGCTGTCATACTCAAACTTAGTCATATCCCATCAATATTGACCTTAACATCAGAAAAAAAATGATGCCAAAGAATAGAAGGCCCAAGACAGAACCCTGGGGAACGCTGGTTAAGCAGGTAAGCCCAGTTGCCCACTACCCTTCTTTTAGTGGGAACAGAGGAGCAATGTCTGGTTAAGTGACTGGTTCAGAGTCACACAGAAGGCATATGGAGGCTGTGGGAACTGAATACAGAATTACTACAGGGTGTAAATCTAGAACACATTCTTAAACCTGTTCAACAAACTGCCAGATAAATGCTAAATGTCTTAGCAAGGCCAAGATAAGAGACAAGAGACAAGCATTATCGGTCTGTTATCAAGTGTTGCTGCTACCCCTTTCAAAAGCCACAATATTCAAAAGGTAAACATTTCGGGAGAATCCAAAACTGTTCATATTTGATCGCTCTATAAAAGCAATGTACAATTCACAAAGCAATATTTTTTCCTCATCTGTCACATGAAACACATCAGGGGTTAAGCTGTTCACTTCATCTGCCCGATGCACATCAGCCTTCCATCTCACTTTTCTGACCATCTTACACTTTTATTTTTTAATTTCACACCCATCCCTGTTGACATCACGTAATTGTGACGCATCTAAATGGCCACCATAAAGTACAGTTTTGTACCTACCATAAAATGTAGATGTTCGAGTGTATACACTGCTGCAGTCATTACACTTGGGTTATCCTGCTGTCAGGCGGTTCCCCAGTCGGCCTGAGTTCCAAAGTCTTGGTCCAGCATCGGTTGCTGTCGCCTCCTCCCTGACGTCAGTGTGACAGGGGGTATATAAGATGCAGCCGACGCCATTTTCTTCAGTCTTTCTTGGCACAGATGTCAGGTGCCTCTAAATAGGTAGGCAATTCCAGTTGCTAATAAAAAAAACATAAGAAAAGCAAAAAAAAAAAATTACAGCTACCAGCAAATACTCCCCATAGGTAGTAAGGGTAGAGGACATAGGTACGTACCAGCCAGTAAGAGAGGAAGGAGGGAGGGTAACCTGGACTGCAGCAGTGTATACACTCAAACATCTACATTTATGGTTGGTACAAAACTGTACTATGTTCATCGTGTTACACTGCTGCAGTCATTACACTTGGGTAGAACCCCAAAGCTGAAGTAGGGTGGCTGGTTTTATAAGGCATTAGGAGTGACTATAAGGCCCTGCAGCACTGCAGTGGCTAAGCCAGCTCTGGATTTAGAGTATAGAGGCAGATGGTAATGCTTGGTGAAGGTTTGTACAGAACTCCAAGTTGCTGCTTCCAAAATATCCTTGGTAGGTACTCCCCTGAGGTAGGCAGTTGAAGTGGCCATTACCCTGGTGGAGTGAGATCTAATGCTGCTAGGTACAGGTTTTCCATGGTATGTGTAGCAGAAACGTATACAATATCCATTTTGAAATAGTCTGTTTTGAAATGGCTTTTCCCTGTGCTCCTGCAGCATATGCTAACAATAATTGCACAGATTTTCTGAAAGCTTTGGTTGTGTCCAAGTAGAAGCATAACTGCCTGTGAATGTCCAAAATGTGCAGTAGTCTCTCCCCTTTATTCCGCGGTTTAGGATAAAAATTTGGCAGGTGAATAGTTTGGTTTAGAGCCACACTGGATACCACCTTTGGCATAAAAGTAAGGTTAGTTCTTAAAGACACCCTGTCCTGGTGGAAAATGACGAAAGGTTCCACTGTCATTAGTGCCTGTAATTCTGAAACTCTTCGTGCTGATGTTATTGCCAGGAGCAGAGCAGTTTTCCAAGAGATATATTTTAATTCTGCTGTGTTGGCTGGCTCAAAAGGAGGTAAAGTTAGCTTTTCCAAAACAAAGTTGAGGCCCAAAGTTGGAGTAGGCGCTCTACGGGGCGGTCTTATGTTTTTAGCCCCTCGAAGGTACTGTTTTAACAGAGGATTAGAGAAAATTGGTGGATCCGTGTTGTAATGAGCGAGATGGCAGAGGCGTGGATCTTGATGGATGAGAAGGAGAGGCCTTTGTCCAGCATCTCAGTTAAGTATTGCAGTATCTGAGGAATGTTTGGGAAAAGAGGGTCAAGGCTGTGAGCTTGGTTCCAGGCACAGAATCTCTTCCATTTATCCGAATAGGCTTTCCTGGTACTAGGCCTTCTGGCCTCCAGAATGACATCCATAACAGCTTTGGAGAGAGGCATTGCTTGCTTGACTAAAGAATCTTCCATGCAGCTAGATTTAAGGTCTTTAGCTGGCTGTGTAGTATTTGTTTGTTGTGCTGAGTCAGCAGATGTGGGATACGAGGCAAAATCCAGGGCGGTTCTTGTGCTAAGCTCCTTAAGATCGGCTACCAGTACTGGCGTGGCCAGTCTGGTGCAATCAGGATCATCTTTAGCTCTTCCTGCCTGGCTTTTAGGAGTACCTTTGGCAGGAGAGGTAGTGGTGAGAAAGCGTATACTTGTAGGTTCTCCCAGCTGAATGAGAGGGCATCCACTTTCCATGCTTGTGGATGGTAACTCCTTGTGCAGAATTTTTGTAGCTGGCAGCTTATTGGGGACGCAAACAGATCCATGTCTGGGCTCTACCATTTCTGTGTTATCATTCTGAATATTTGTGGATTCAACTCCCATTCGTGGGGATCCATGATGTTTCTGCTTAAGTCGTCTGCCAGTGTGTTTTTCTCTCCTGGCAGGAATTGTGCTTGCAGATGAACTTGAAGGTTTATAGCTGTGTTCCACAAGGTCATGGCTTGTCCGCATAGGGGGTAGGAGTGAGTGCCCCATTGCTTGTTTATGTACCACATAACTGTGGTGTTGTCTGTCTTTAGTAGTAGTTGTCCTGGATGCAGCAGGTCCTTGAAAGCTATAAGGGCATTTTGTACAGCTAGCATCTCTTTTTGATTGATGTGAAGATGCCTTTGTTCTGCGGGCCACGTGCCCTGAATACATTTGCCTGCCATGTGTGCTCCCCAGGCGTAATCCGATGCATCTGTTGTCAGTGTTTGCCTGGCTGTGGGTTGTGTAAAAGGCTGTCCCTTGTTGAGGTGACAAGCTTGAGCCCACCACTGAAACTGTTGAAGGCAAGGGATTAGTGGTATAACTGTTTCCAAACTTTGACAGTGTTGAGACCATACATTCTTTAGGTACCACTGTAGTTTCCTCATATGCAGTCTGGCATATGGAATTAGTAGTATGCAGGATGCCATGTAACCCAATGCCTGCAGAATTATGATTTATTTTTGTTTACTGTGTACCCCAGGCAACTTAATAACTTTTTTTACAAATGCCAGCTGCTTTAGAAGAATGTCCTTGCTCTCTGCTTGAATCAGGCAGTCGTCCAGATACGGATAAATCTTAATTCCTTCCTGTCTGCAAAATGCAATTACTGGTGCCAGGCACTTTGTGAAGACCCTGGGCGCAGTAGATAAGCCAAAGGGCAGTGCAGAGAATTGGTAGTGCATTGAACCAGCTAAGAATCGGAGGTATCTTCTGCAGTTTTGTCTGATAGGGACATGCACGTATGCCTCTGAGGTCCAAAGTCACGAGCCAAGCTTTCTTGCCCAGCATGGGAAGAAGCTGCTGTAGTGTCAACATTTTGAATGTCGGAACATCCAGGTATGTGTTTAGAGATGAAAGATCCAGAATGGGCCTCCAAGCTTTGTCCTTTCTGGGTACCAGAAAGAGTCGAGTAAAATCCTTCTCCTTGCTCCTGTGATGGTACCTTTTGAATAGCTCTCATATCTAAGAGTGCTGTAATTTGTTTTTGAGCCTCTGCCCATTGATTTGGTGGCAAATTTGGCATTCCTTTTAACCTTGGCAGAGTGTGAAAGTGGAACCTGTAACCTTGAAATACAATGTTGAGAACCCATTTGTCTTTGGTGATCATTTGCCAATTGTGGTAGAAGAGTGCCAGTTTTCCTCCTAAGGGGGCTGCCAAGAAGGATTTGTTTGGCAGCTGTAGTGGGAAGTCATTGGAGCTGCTTTTTATATGGTTGGGGCCTGTCTTCCCCTTCTTTCTGGCCTGATGCAACCCATTGTCGAGGCCTGTAAGGACCTTGTGTTTGACCTCTACCTCTTGGACGTCTGTATCTTCCCCTTTGAGGTCTGTCTGTAACTGGAAAGGACCAATTCTTAGTTGGCCAGTTTCGGCTAAATCTAGGAGGTTGAACCTGTAAGAAATCCTTCACCGTTTGCATAGATTTTGCCATATCCTCCATTTTCTTTAATACCTCTTCTGCCTTAACTCCAAATAACACATCCTGCTGCAAAGGTGCATCCAATAATTTTGCTTTAACATGATCTGGTAATGTATGTTCTTTTAACCAAGCATGTCTTCTAATAACAGAGCCTGTAACTGCTGCTCTGCAGGAGGCCTCTAGAGAATCAAAAACACATTGCAGAGTATGCTTTCCCACTTGTTCAGCTGCATGCAATAAATCCTGCATTTCTTTAAAATTAGGAGGATCTGATTCTGGTAGCATTTTTTGTTTTAACTGAATCAGCAAAAATTGCTGATATTTTAGCATGTGAAACTGGCAATTTAAGGCTCTCATTGCTAAAGTTGCAGACGTATATACTTTCTTTCCCCATCTGTCTAATGCTCTGGAATCTCTGTCAGAGGGAACTGGATTCTTGGCTGATGAGGCCTTAACTCCTTTGGGTCCCTGAGAAATAGTTTCAGGGTCAGCTGCAGGGCTTTTATACAGAAATTTATGTGAGTCAGGGACTCTGTAGTATCGGTCAGGTTCAACAGGGACTGGAGGTAAGGAATCAGGATTTAAGCTAGATTCAGTATACACATAATCCACAATATCTAACACTGGCGGAATAGCAAGGGGTCTGTGTTGAAGTAATAAAAGGGAGTCTCTGAGCCTTTTCTTGGATTCTGAGTAATCCTGGCCTTCTCAGTGGAAATGCTCCCTCATGGTATGTAGGGTTTCCCCAAAGGAGTAGTCCTCAGGCGGTGAGGCTGATGGAATTGATTCCTCAGCATCAGAATCCTCATAAGGGGGTAAAGAGTATCCTAGGTCTGAGGATGAATCAGAAGAGATGGACACCTGGTCGGATGAGTCATAGTCTGCATTCTGTCTAGGCCTTTTATCAGGAGGGGGATGGGACCCCCTGATCAGAGTGATTAGGTCTTCGGCCATTTGAGCATTTGTTTCTTAGGCATGGAGGCCTGTCCTGGAGAATGCTGTATTTTTTCTTTGATTTTAAAGGAGGCTTAGACTTAGTTGAGGGTTTACTGCTTAACTGGGTAGGTCTGAAGACACCCTCTGTAGCTGTGGGTTGCTCAGCTACTCCGGATCCCTCTGAAAGGTTACTCTCGGTAGGCTAAAGAACTTGTGCGTCCGAAGGCCCAGCCATCTCCACGTGGAAATCAGAGGCGGCCTGTGGTTCTACAGAAGCGGTCGTCAGGGGCTGCGAAGGCGCCTCGCTGAAAACCGGAGAATCAGCGACTGGCCTAGAAGAGGCTTCATCGTCAGTTTTGGGCCTCGGATACCTATCCTTGTCTTTGCGCTTTTTGTGTATTCTGGTCGTCGGAAGTTCCGACGGCATGGTATAATTGAATTTTCTATCAAAATAATGTCGGGCAAAGTCAAATCGACGTTTAATAGTGCGCCTGTTAAACCTAGCGCAAAACCGACAACTAGTGACGTCGTGGTCAGGGCCTAGGCATGGGATACAATAGGAATGGAAATCCTTATGAGGTATTTGCTTCCCACAAGAAATACAGTTATTAACTTTTACTGACATCGGTCTGAGGTAAGAAAAAGGTTTCCCAAACGGGGTACTTAGCTTTGCAGAAGACTTCGGTTCTGGATTTGGAATGAAAATCTCAGGAGACGGCCGACCGGCACTTGCGAACTGCTTTTGCTTCGGGCACTGCGCGGCAAGAAAGACAGAAGAAAATGGCATCGGCTGCATCTTATATACCCCTGTCGCACTGACGTCAGGGAGGAGGCGACAGCAACCGACGCCGGACCAAGACTTTGGAACTCAGGCTGACTGGGGAACCGCCTGATGGCAGGATAACCCAAGTGTAATGACTGCAGCAGTGTAACACAATGAACATCCAATTTTCCACTTGTAAAGGGGAAGGGAGAAAGCAGAGCAATGGAGACAAAATCACGATCATAATGAAAGGAGGAAAAGGTTTTCTGTGTTGTGTCTGACCTGCACTACCCTTTTACTAACCTGTGATGATGTACGAGGACTGAATAACCTCACACTTCTATATAGTGCCCTATTTGGGCAATCTGTTGGAACACTTCAGAATAATGCCTGTCACAGAACTCCCCTACTCCACTAACAGGTGCTAGAAAGAACAAAATGTCACCTTCCTCACTGCATCCTCTCTTCTCCCAGCTTAGACAGCCCAGTTGATTTGCACCATGAAGGGGGAATACACCTAGTCCAACATACAAAATGTTATTTTTATTTCACTCTAAGACCTGGTGTCATTCTTTCGCCAACCTTCAGCATCACACAGTTAATTTCCATAGATATTTACATGCATTTTCATTGCTAGCTCCCCATACCTTCTTTACCCTGCCTGCTCAACTCAATGACAGATTTGTCCAGGGAAAGGTAACGGTGAATGTGAGCAGCAGCCTGTTCATAGTCCTCATTTCTCAGTGCTGTCTGAACACCATCTGTGCAAAACTTCAAATCCAAAATGTCATCTGCCCTCTGGATAGCCTGGTAAAGCCTGTTCTGCAACAAGAGAATAAAAAACTGTTTAAAATAAGCAATAACTCAAAATGTCAAATACTACCACTCAGAAAACAGTCAACAGTTAGGCAGTAAAGTGACTGGCAACTGACTGCTTTGCCAGCAATAACTAAAAAATTTAAACCAAAAAGCTTCTGCAGTTGAACAACCAAGACTGGAACTGCAGTGAAGGAACATCTCATGACACGTGATTCCAGGGACCACAATGACCTTGGGACAAATAATCATGCTGACAAGGATCAGTTTACAACTAAGTTCTAGTAAAAAGTAGTATCAGTTTTTAGAATGCTTTTTGCAGCAACACAGTCTATTTTTCTAAATCTTAAAGGTGACAATGATTTTGGGTCACCTTTCAGAGAGCTGCAAACACAAGATTATGTTTGAGATTCTTCCCTTTATAATGGCAGTAGTGTCAATGGTCTTGTGCAGTTAACCTTCTTAAAGTTGGCAGGAATGGCTTTAGATTTTGGAATACAGTTTACTGCATTATCAAAAAGGATGCTGGTTTGAGGTCCACTGAATCACTATTACTTCTAGGGCCCTCAAAAATGGGGGTGTAACACACCACAATTTTTTTCTTCTGTTACTATATTGACAACAGCAACTTTAAACTTCTCTCAATTCAGGATTAGGATGGAGTCATTCATTGGACAAATTCTTGGAATGGAACCAGTCTTGGGAATTCTTGAATTAGGTGCAAAAGGAGCACTACTAAATTCAATTTAAATACTGAGCTTAAGTCCAGCTAATTATGATAAAATAATAGTAGATGAGTAAATGCAACAATAAAATTATCTAATCCAGCAACACAACAGCCAATACAGATGGTTTTGGAAGAAGCCTTGAAGTAGAGGTGGATGGATTTTTTTTTTATTGAATTTTCTCTCATACATCCTAGCAACTATCAAGCCTTCTCATTCCCCACTGGTCTATTTGTCTCCATCCTTGTTAAAGAAAGACAATAGAGAGGCAGGCAAAAAACAAGGATTACAGCCATCACCCTGCAGTTAAAGATTTTACTGCTTGGTTCTTAACTCTCTTCCCATTGGTGGCCTGACATGGAGGGTGCCAAGGCATTCTGCAATACCAGCCCAGTGACGCATGCCTTTATGCAAGAGTCAAAATCTAGCTGCACAGCTGCACATTCCTTGTCAGACCAGAAGGTGCATCTTGCTCCTTGCACTTCCTTGCTTTAACACCAGTCTCCACCAAGGATCAGAACTACAGTGGACCCAGCCAAGCCCATGTTCACAGGATAAGTGAACTAATAAATGGCCATTCCCATCCCTCTGGGTCACCACCTCTTGCAGTGCCAATGTCATTAGGTGACCCAAGTGTTTCTAGCAGTTATGGCTTTGTCCATCTGCACTAAAGAGCCTGATTTCAAATGACAGGAATGATGTCTACTGTAACATGGATGGTGACAATAGTGCCCTCAAAATTTGTATGGCAGATTTACAGTTAGTCTTGTGGCATCACCTACTTCAGTGCAACAGAGACAATATCTTAATACAACCAGAGCTTACAGTACCAGAGTCAGCTCAGACTTTTCACTGCCTCTGCTCCTTGGTGTCAGTAATGGAAACGATCATTACACCACCTACAATGCAGTAGGAGGGGCAGTATTAAATCTGCAGGCTAAAGTCTGGGAGACTTTCATATATCCTAATTATCACTTACACAGAGAGGCTCAGGATGTATGAATTCTTAAGAATCTCATGTCACCAAATATCAAAGGTACAATTGGTGTTAAGCAGCACAGTCTTTAAGTGAGGAGAAATTCATTATGAGTGACCCTAAACTGTAAGATGAAGCCACAGGAATAAACTGAAAGAAAGGGGATAAAAATGAGGAAAATATATATGGGTCTAAGACAAAAGCTCGTGTTTTCAGAAACTTGAAATTCATATTGTTGAGAAGATTGACTGAGTTCAAGAAACCTCGGACTTCAAAAATCAACAAAAACTAAGGTTTTCTACATTTTTGCAGATAATTAACCCCCCCCCCCTGCAACCCCTATGTGAAAGGGGAAGCTGTGCCCCCATACTCCCTGCATATTATATATACTAACTCTGAGAATGCACTACAGTGGGGGAAAAGGGTAAATGCCCTGATCCTCACTGTACTGTGATCTCCATTCAAAAGGTTTGCGTTTTTGGAAAAAAGAAGTTATGTACTCACCATAATGTTCCATCTGAGTAGTTACAATTCATTTTCTGCGAACTGTGGATATTCGGATCCATATCGGATCTGAGCCGGCAACTTTTTCCAAGCATCTGCTCCAAGCTCCTCCCCTTACCCATAATCTCTCATCTCCTACCTTCCCTCAGATCGAGTTTGCCACTATCCAAACTATCAGCAACTCAATAACATCACTAACCTAGAACAGGTTCGGGGGAAGGAGAGCAGGACGGTTGCAGAAAATGAAGTATAACTACTCAGATGGAATGTTATGGTGAGTACATAACTTCTTTATCTGAAGTAGTTAACTTCATTTATCTGCAATCTGTGGGACAGAGTCCCCAGCTACCAAAACTCCACGGAAGCTCTCATGAGAAGGATATTCCTGAGCACCGCGGATACAAAAGGATGCTCTCCCTCTAGAGATCAAATCCAACTTATAATGAGAAATACATGTATGTGACCTTGCCCAGGTCGCTGCTGCACAGATATCATCCAGTGAAACCGTAGACTAAAAAGCAGCAGAAGTTGCCATAGATCTGGTAGAATGAGCTTTAACAGGACCAGGCGGGGACAGACCTTTGTCCTTATAGACTTGCAGTATACATTGTGTAATCCATCTAGCTAAGGAGACCTTGGACATGGCTTTACCCAAAAAGGGTCTAGGAAAGGACACAAATAACTGGTCAGACTTACGAAAGGGTTTAGTTCTGTATAAATAGAAATGAAGCTGTCTATGAACATCTAGCAAATGCAGTTTATATTCACCCTTGTTCTGAAAATTTGGAAAGAAGACAGGCATGTTAATCGTCCGATTAATATGTGATTCAGAGGCAACATTTGGTAAGAAAGAAGGATCGAGCGGAGCGAGACCCTGTTTTTATGAAAGATCACGTAAGGGGGCACGGCAGACAAAGCTTGAATCTCAGAAACTCTCCTGGCCAAAGTAATGGCCACTAGGAAAGCTGTCTTCCAGGATAAGAATTTCAAATCGACTGACGCTGCTGGTTCGAAGGGGGTAGCAACTAACGCCTGCAGAACTGGGGTAAGGTCCCAAGGAGGAACTGAGTCCTTAACCAGAGGGCGTAAAAGAAAAGTGCCTTTCAGAAAAGCTTTACACAGTCTCAAAGAGGCTAGAGCATTCATATTTTCGCCAACATTAAAATTAGAGATGGCCGCCAGTTGCACTTTTACTGTGGAGGAACTAGCTCCTTTTTGGAAAATATTGGCCAAAAATTCCAACACTGCAGGAACAGAGGCTGTAAAGGGATGTAGGTTCTTCTGAGAAGCCCAAATAAAGAAACATTTCCATTTGCTGTGATAAACCTTCCTAGTGGAAGCTTTGGTTGGTGCCGCCATAATTTACTGAAGATGACAGACCGGGAGTCCTAGCAATAAGGGGGAACTGGAGCAACCAAGCAGTCAGTTTGAGGCTGTCGAGGTTGGGCAGACAAATGCCTGAGGGATGAGAGATGAGATCCAGGCAAGGATCCAGAATCCGAGGAGGAGTTAGAACATGAGACCAGAGGAAGGGGAACCACACCTGACGAGGCCAGAATGGGCAATGAGGATCACTTTGCACCCCAGTCGGCAAGCTTTCTGAAGAAACTTCGGAATGAGAGGTAATGGGGGGGTAAGCATACAGTAACCTGGGAGGCCAAGTATGGATGAAAGTGTCTCTGGAGGAGTCCCCTGGTAAGGGGATCAGAGAGAAGAACTCGCTGCACTTCGCGTTGGAAAGAGATGCGAAGAGATCGCAGCAAGGCTGACCCCACGCAAGGAAGATCTCCTCCACTACTGACCGTTTCAGAGACCACTCGTATGGCATTAGAATAGCCCGACTCAGTCTATCTGCTAAAATGGTGTAGCATCCCGAGATGTGCGTTGCAATCAGAAACCGACGGGTGGAGATCGCCCACTCCCCACACACTCATAGCCTTGCGACAGAGAGGATAAGATCTGGTTCCCCCTTGGTTGTTGCTGTACCAAACAAAAGACATATTGTCTGACTGAACAGCAATCGTCCCCTGGGGAAGAACAGCGTGAAAGGTTTGCAACGCTAAAAGCCCTGCCTTCATCTCCAGAACACCGACATGCAATCTGGTCTCGGTCTGGGACCACGTGCCTTGGACCGTCCTCCCCAAATACTGCCCCCCCACCAGAGCTGGGAGGCGTCCGTGGTCACTGTGGCTTGGGCTGTGGGTGCTATGAAGGGACGCCCTGCCAAGATTTCTGGCGATTGGAGCCACCAGAAAAAAAGAGACATCTGGCAGGCTCTGCTGATTTGAAATGGATAGTCCATGGGGAAGTCTAGCCAAGACCACTGTACTGCCAGGGTCCACTGAAGCACATGCATGTGAAAGCGCACACAGGAAAGGTTTGAGATTGCTGCGGCCATGAAGCCTAGGGCTCAGAGAACATCACTCGCCATTGGCAGCCTGGGGCAAAGGGTCGCTGATACATGGGCCCATAGGACAGTCGGGCAACCCCTAAGGGCTGCTGCATGGGTCTGTCCGAGAAGGTCTCCCTAGACCCAAAGTTCCTTGGCCTTCCTCTGCCTCTGGGGCAGCATCCATCTCGTCTCCCTCTGCCTCTAGGGGACGAGTTATACTGACAGTCCTGGGAAAAATAGATTTTTGGAACCACATCTTCTTTTGCCCTCTCTGATTCATAGAAAAGGATCTTTGAGGGCTAGAGAAGCGGACTCCGACAGCAGACAGAGTCTTCCCGTCTTTCTAGCTCTAGACCAGGGTGTCAAGTACCGTCTTCCTGAATAGGGAAGAACCATCAAAGGGAGCATTTGTGAATGACAACTTGAAGGGGTCCACGAAATGACCAGTCTGAGCCAAGCGTGTCGCCTCATAGCTACACCGGTCCCCAGCCGCTCCTTCTGTGGCACGGGAAAGAAGACACATGGACATGTTCAATACAGATTTGAGTCTCGACATTTTCGCTGAGAACAACCGCTTGTCCTCCGGTGGCGCACTCTGGAGGCGATGCAGCGAAATCTGTGACTAGGTCTTGCTGAAGTTGTATGACGTGTGCCAAATAATTCAGCGCTCAAATAGTAAACGTAGCTGAAGAAAAAAACTCGCTTCCCAAACCGATCCACGCCCTAGATTCCTTGTCCGGAGGGTGGACCGAAGAACTTTCCTGTGACAGTTCTCTCTTGGTGTCAATTGCAACCACCATAGCATCCACCGGGGATCCCTTATACCAGAGGCCTGTCTGTCTGAGGGAGGAGAGAAGATCCTGTCCGGGGATTTACGGATTGGCTCTATGGTGTTAGGCTCCTTCCATGCCCGCGTGGTAATGAGATCCACCAAGGGATCCACAGGAGGGGACACCCAGGATGTAGATGGGCCCATGCCAAAGGCCTCCAGGAATACTGACTCATCCGTAGAGGGTCTTGGGGCTGACCAACCTCCCCTCTGGTGGAGGATCTCCATGATGTCTCCAAAGGAGACATCCTCGGGAGGTGACCTGGTGGAACCCTCACCTTCATGTAAGTCAGTATCTTCTGTGAGGGACTCAGGGGAGTCCATGTGCCTCCTTTTACACAAGTGTTTATGGGGTCCCTCTTCAATGGGACTCTCTGAAGAGGGCTCGTAAGTCACGGGGGGTTCCACGATGGGATCCACCTGGGGGTCCTCTAGCATGGGCTGCCCCTGGGACAAGCTGATGGGAGTCGTGACCAAATCCACGGGAGCCTGGGTGGAGTCCAAGGCAATAGGCTGGGGTCTCAATCCTTGGGAGAGAACCCTCTCCACCACGTCGAATGCCGATGGAGAGCGCACCTCCTTAGCAACCAACAAGGAGGAAGCTCTGCCCGGCTCCGTGAGAATCGGGGCCAAGGCAGCCAGGGTTCCAATGGAATGGCTCGGATCAGACAATGTCGGAGCACAAGACACCTCCATTCCCTCGGATCCAACTCCCCATTCTCAGCCACGAGAGCTGCTCTGATCTGAACATGTCTGATCAGAGGAACACAAGGTAATTGCCGGCATCGAAGCTGGAGGAACCGTTGGCGCCGAACCCCCAACTCTGAGGATCCTTGGATCCATAAACCCCAAAACTGCCTGTCGGATCGGGGAAGGAGAGTCTGTATGGAAGAAGGACATGGAGGTCCCCTCTCCGGCTGGATTTGGGTCCGAATGAACCTCTGCATCATCCTGTCTATATCTAGCTCCGACAGACTCAGAGTCGAATGTGAGGAGGTGACAGACTCTGATCTGGCTGGTCAATGCGACGACCTCGATGAAGGCCTCGGGTCCGAGGGCTCAGTCAACTCTGGGGAGAACCTCTGGGAGTGGAGCAGAGAAAAGGTAGTCCTAACCACTTTTGAAGGCGGGCTAGGGAAGGGCTCCCGCTCTTGAGTCCACTTGCGGTGCCTATCCCCTCTCTTGTCCTTATCTTTCTTTTCCTTTAGACCCCACTTCAGTAGGCTTAGTGGGAGGTTGAGTCCCAGCCTGACGGGGGGAGTTGATCAGCTACTTGAAGAGCCGAGGTCGAGGTTGCTGTGTCCAAGGCAGAAACTGGTAGAAGGTC